>NC_142177.1:8287500-8412500 GCF_026936395.1 Plectropomus leopardus | reverse complement strand
ATCTGCTCTCTCTCACTTTCCATCTTTTTATCCTCTCGTGTTCTTTCTTTCCCTCTGGCTAACATTGTTTTGGTGGCATTCATTCTCTCTCGCTCTCTCTTTCGTGCACACAGACACTCACACATAAACACACACCAATGTATCTTCATAGAATTACTTGTATAATATTCTACGAATTAGCAGACCATGGATGATGTCAGGTGCCTCACGTAGAGTTATGGAGGTTAGGTTTAGGAATAGAAACAATGTCCCATAAAATGACTCAGAGTTCAAACGGTTCTGAACACTGGCCTCCAGGGGAAAGTTTGGGGTAAACGCCACATGTTATCTTATGTTACGATGATGTTATGTACGTAACGTTTTCTGAGAGAGTAGATGTTACAGACCTAACATCTTACTGGTCTCCTGGGTAAAGTCCTGACATTATGTGTGACATTATGTTACAATGATGTTACATCAAGATGACGTTACGTTACAATGATATTACAGACTTTAGGTAAAGGTTAGGTTTAGGGAAAGAAAAATGGTGACCATGCCCTTAAAATGTCCCAGAATTTACATGGTCTCAAACACTGGTCTCTTTGGGAAAGTTCCGAGGGAAAGTGCTGACGTTATGACTGACATTATGAACTTGTCATAACATTATGTAATTAGCGCGAAGCTATGGAGGCTAGGTTTAGGAAAAGAAATATGGTGACAGCCTCCCCTAAAATAACTCCGAGCTCACAAGTTCTGAACACTGTTCTCCTGGGGAACGTCCCAGGGGATAGTCCTGATGTTACATTTCATATGACATTACGTTGCGTATGACATTACGTTGTGCATGATTTCACGTTACAATGACATTATACTAAACATCTCCTGAGTGATTAGAAGTCACCTAATTAAAGTCTACCATGTGTCCTGGGAAAAGTGTGGAGGAAAAGCCCTGATATTATGCATGGTGTTAGGTACTTAACCTAAAGTTACATAATAAATGTAAAGTTACAGAAGTGAGTTTTAGTATTTCACACAGTTCTGAACAACTGTCTCCTGGGGAAGTCCCGTGGGAAACTCCTATGTTTCGTGACCTTTTTGACTCCAATCAGCATAATGGTCACTTGATCACAGCCTTCCAAAATAGGGGGTTATGCACTGGTTATGTGGGATATGTTCGAATGTTGGTCCATTTTTCGTACGAAAATGTACCAATGGTGCATGAGGACAGCCTGCACAAACACACACACACATATAGAGCACATAGTATCTTTTGAAAGAAGGGACAACAGCCATTTTTGACACAGCATATATTCCGTATTAACATACATTCATAGGCAGTATAGTCTTCTTCAGTGTATAAGTCTTTACAGATCTACAGTATGTCTCTATAATGATAGCACGTTATTATAGGAAAGCTTGGCTTTGTGGTGGTACAAGACAACAATAGAGTCCTGACAGTGGCATGGGAAACCGTGTGTGTGTGTGTGTGTGTGTGTGTGTGTGTGTGTGTGTGAGGAACAGGGAAAATTGAATATGTGATCAGATGTTGTGGGGCGAGGGCTCTATGTGCGCTTGGAGAGAAAGTGCTTCAGTCATCATGCATGGTGAACATGCTCGGCAACCCTCTGGCAGACCCCTTTGTGTGTGTGTGTGTTTACATTATGTGTGTTTGCTGGTGCATGCACGTCTCTGTGTGTTTACTCGTGTTTGCATTAAGCCAACTAGCGTTTGGCAGATGGCGCAAGAGGAGGCCAAGATCAACATCAAACCAAATGAGCACGCAAGATTTTCACAATATGTTGTTTTGAAATACTAACCAGTTTTTCTTTTAAATCTGATCTGGAAAGTCTGGTTTCTTGTTGCAAGTAGCAGCTGTTGATGAATACAGGTGTAGATTTGGAGCAGTGTTTGCTGTGTGTGTTTTGCTCGTTTCATGCCCATCACCTGCCAGTGCTATAGGCTTACAGAAAAGACAGGAAGGAGCTGACAGTGGCTTTCACCTGTCTGTCACCAACCTCCCTCTGACAGAAAGACAGTGTGTGTGCGCGTGCGTGTGTGTGTGTGTGTGTGTGTGTGTGTGTGTGTGTGTGTGTGTGTGTGTGTGTGTTTGGAGCAGCATCAGGGCATTGCAAGGGGCAAAATAAATGACTCAACAGCAGCTGAACCTCAGCGCAGCACAGCCATGTATACTCAGGAAGCAAGTCACAGAAAGTCTCTCTGCAACACGTTCCTCCTTGTTTTTTTCAAGTCTGTCCTCTGACAGACTCGGCGTCTCCCTTTTTGACATCCAGCACTCCAAGTTAGTCCCCGAAGCAGCAGCAGCAGCAGCAAGGATAGAGGGCAAACAGCCCTCCTCGACCCCACCCCAACCCTTTAGCCCTTCCCACCCATGGGTCCAGTTTGTCCCTTATTATCTCCATTCGTCTGTTCCCTCCTTCTAGGTCCATCCCCTGTCAATCACCTCAGTCTCAACAAATAAGTTAAACATTACAAAAATAAGAAGGATCAATGACAAAGCAAATATGAGAATGGGGGAGGGAGACAGAAAGTGAAAGATGCTCTCTATTTGAAAAGAAACAAACTGCCTCTGCTTTGTTGGGAATCCCATGCATAATCTACTGATATCCATTAAGGTGGCATTAAATGAACTGAATGACATTTGGCCTCTCAGCCACTGAGTTTGTTTCTGTTGACCAGTAGTTGGAGAGTGGGGTGGTTTCAAGCAGGGGAGGAGGGAGATTCAAAAGTCCTTTTTGCTCCCTCTGGCCATGGCAATTGAGCAGGAGTGTGGGGTGCTTGTTTTGTCCATCAGCAGTGCCCTCTGTTCCCCTTACTCCCGTCACCGGCATGTGTGCATCTCCACCATTTTGCGGCATTGTTTGCATTTTACATAACAGCACCAGTGGAACTTACAACTGCACCTGTCCACCACCTCCACTTCCTGCGTCTGGAAGCCGCGGCCACAGCACATCAGCTCACAGCCATCGATGGCCTTTGAGGTTCTGTTACACTGGCGGCCCACTGTGCCCAGCATACCTGGCGTGCGCGGGTCATAGTCGCAGAAATCTGGACTGGGGTCTAGGTAGACCAGATCTTCGTCTGTGTGAGGTTTGAACTGGGAGTTTCGAGGCACCAGGACTTTGGTGGAGCCAACCTTGCGCTGCTCTACCTCAGTGGCCCCGTCAAACTTCTCCTTGATGACATTCCCCACTTTCCGGAAGGGTGGCATAGCTTTCCAGCAGGTCTTTACCTCACAGGAGCCTGAAACACCGTGACATTTGCACTCCACGCGCATGTGGGACAGGATGGCCTGCAGAGATGTCAAAAAACCTTTAGTTTGCAGAAAGAACATGAAATAATATGATGACAATGCACGGTATTTAAAAATAAATAGCTGCAGGGGATGGCACCATCTCTCAGTTGCTAACTGTTTGTGCTAAGAATAAGAGACTTGAGACTTGAGTATTATTTGAGTCCCAAAAATAAATGGTTGGATTTGATTTAGACGGCTGTGAGAATAGACAAACTACTTTGAAAAGTCATTTGAAACAGACTGGAACTTGACCTAGACTTATTTGAATGACTTGAGACTTGGTTTGGACTTGTCTGAAATTAGTTGAAATTTGACTTGGACTTGCCTCAATTTACCTGAGTCTTGTCACGGATTTGTTTCCGGTAACTTAAAAAACTGACCTGCAATTGTCTTGATTGACTCAAAACCTGACTTGGACTTGTCTCATATGATGTAGGACTTGACTTGGACTTGTCTTACATAGCAAGACTCGAATGGAAATTTAATAGAACAGAATTGGAACTGTAACTTCCCCGACTGACTTGAAACTTGACTTGTCTTGATAACTTGAGACCTGACATGAACTTGCCTCAGCTGACTTAAAAAATGACTTGGACTTGTCTTAATTGACTTGAAACCTGACTTGGACTTGTCTGGAATAACATAAGACTTGACTTGGACTTATCTCAAATCACTTGAGATGAGATGTCCAATGTTGTAGACTTTTCTTAAATTACCTGTAACTTGACATGTACTTGACACTTAACTTTTACTTGTCTTCAATTATATAAAAATGTACTTGCATTTCTATTGACTGACTTGAAACCTTTCTTTAATTAGGAAAGACTTGCCAGCAGCTTGTCTTGAATGACTTAAAACTTGATGTGGAATTATGTCTGACTTGTCTTGAATGACATGAGACTTGACTTGAATTTATCCTGGAAAAACTTGAGACTTGACTTGCATCTTGACTGACTTGAGACTTGACTTGCACTCTTCTCAAATAACTCGAAATCAGACTCATATGACTTGAGACTGTCTTGAGCTTTCTGTTTTAGACTCTTTCCTAGTTTTCATTCTTCTCTGTGTAGCTGCTGTTTTAAGGAGCCAGGTGTGTATTAGCACATAGCTACCTATGTAATTATTATTCCTAATAAACTAAACTAATGTCCAGAAACTTTTTTACCCACGGAAAACATCTTCCTCAGCTACAAAAATACAGAGCCCTTACAGTGTTATCCAAATAGAATTGAAAGGGAATGCAAAATGTATTTTCCAAAAAATTCCACTGTGGCATTTTGGGTGTTGCATACTGAAAGAATTGCAGTGTTCTATAAAAAGGCATATTCACATTTCACATCAGTGAGTTACCTTCCTGCCAGCCTCATTGTTGTGCAGGTTCATGAGAGCCCGACTGGAAGACTGGCCTTTACTCCTCTCTCTCACATCCACAAATGACTGGGAAAAGGCCACTCCATATGCAATGTTATCACTGCAGCCCGACCACTGGAACCCTGTGACAAGATATCAGGATAGAGACAGGAAGTGGTTATCTGAATGGCTCTGTCATCACTCTTTAAACATCTCATAGAAACACTTTTCTATTCTGCAGCCAGTACTTTTGTGTTGTTGGTTCACTGTGATGCATGATATTGATAAGTTGGCACAATTAATATGCAACCATGATATCTGTCTTGACCTTTTCAACATAAAATAAGCATTTAAAATGTCACATAATTTAGTCTTTTAAAATAATTACATTAAAATGTACTGGATCAGTTGGTCCTCTGTTTCCTTTGCATTTGTGTGTGTGTGTGTTTGAGTGTGTGTTTGTGTAAAAGAGACAGAGACCTACCCTCTGGACTGACTCCATGCACATTGTGGTCGCAGCCACATTTTTCCAGCTCTCCGCTGCTGCAGGCCCTTGTGACCGCAAACGCCACACTGGCTGCTGAGATGGCATACACAAAGGCTGCCTCACGGGTGCCTAACACACACACACACACACACACGCACGCACGCACGCACGCACGCACGCACGCACGCACACGCACACACACACACACACACACACACACACACACACACACACACACACACACACACAAACACAGACCCACACACATACACACACAGTCATATTGTTTCATTATGCAACTGAAAAGAGCTTGTCATTCTAAATGGCAGAACAACATATACAGATAAAGAGTGAATTTAAGTCACACAGAGGGAGCCAAGACATTAACATGCAGGAGCTGGTTGAGCCAACACACATGGAAAACAGCTAAAAAGTGTCACAATATTTTAGAGTAAAATGGAATAATCCACGTGTAATCAGTTTTAAGTGATATCTAGGATATTTAGTTTTGGGTTATGACATGCACACAGGTAGAAATCTTGTGACAGTGTTTGTCAGTTGGAATGCTGTCTGTCATCAGTGTTTCTTTTGTGTCCAGTTGCTTACAGAGTGTTTGTTACAGAAATGGCTGCAGTGCCTAATCTTACCCTGGGTGACCACTTTGCCAAACACAGGCATGGTCTCCAGAGTTGAGCAGTTCCATCGACGGTTGCGAAACTGGAACTGACACTCGTCTATAGCTAGCTGTGCTCCACGACGTACTGCATCCATCACCTCCACGCTGCGCTTACAGATCTGAACCTGGAGGGGAGACACACAGGAGCTACATCAGCCAGAAACACAGAACACAAAACCACAAAATACTGCAGTTTTGCATAACCGCCAAGAAGGTCATGTTTCCAGTTTGATTTCTTTGTTTGTCAGTAGGACTACAGAAAAAGCAGAGGCTCCAATTTTTATGGAACTTGATGGAAGGGTGTAGCATGGGCCAAGGAAGAACCAATTAAATTTTAGAGTGGATGCAAATTATGGAGGGGATACACAAATTATTTATCACTTTTGTTAACGTTGCAAGATAAGGCATTTGGTCTTGGCAGATTTAGAGTCACACATTTTAAAATCCAGTAGATGGTAGTAAAGATCAATAGAGACAAAACAGACAATTATAGAAATAAGATGACTCCATATCACAATCCACATACACAGGTACCAGAAGCCCTCAGGGGTAGCCTACACATGTAATTTTTATACAGAAAGTAGTCATTATGGAGGACTCAGGGACAGTGGTGTCATGAGAGAAATGGTCCAATCCTTTTTTTTCTCCAAACTAAGGTGTAGTGATGGAAACGTGAATACACATATCATGCAACTAACTATATTCCTTCTTTAATCCAAATAGTCTGCATCAACTTCAACAGAGATAATGGGGGGAACAAATCAGTCCTTCGTACATCGTAAATGCACAGCCAAGATGATGAGACATAAGCCAAGCACATTAATATTTTGACATAACTCTAAGGATTTTAGAAATATATCCAGATATGTATAGTGGTTGCTTTTACGTATTTGCCTATCCTAGAAGACAAGACTGTTGGCATTGGCAGAGGTTTGTGCTCACCAAGTGGCTTTCTAATTTTAACAATACTTTGCCCTGGATGAAAAAGATTCACCAGTATTGCAAAAAAGCCAATGTATCCTCATACCATGGTTCGTATATCTTGCAATCATAAGCAAAGAATGGTTTGCGAATCTTATGAATATGAGTTGGGCGTCTCGTTACGTATTTAATGTAAAGTTGTTCAGGTTATGTTTAGGACAGTAAAGTTGCATTGTTTAAGCTTTGGAAAAGTAATTTTATGTGGGTTAGATTTACAAAAGTAAAGTTGCGTGAGTTAGGTTTAAGTAAGTTAGTGTCCCTTAAAATTACTCAAGCTGGGGACATGAACCTGGCTCTTCTGAGGTAAAGTCCTGTGTTTGCTTGATCTGTACACCACCCCAACCTGCAAACTTGTAATGATTTTCACTCTTCCTTCTTTACTCCCATCAGCACATTCTTGATGTTATCACTGCCTTCATGATTACGTGGGTTATATACAAATTCTGGTGCATTACTTTTGTAGGTATGCATACAAAGAGTGCATGAGAACAGCCTGAAAAAGTATGTACCTGTCTCTGGATGAGGCCTCGTAACCTCTCGCATGTCTCCTCATCCCTGATGCTTCCCACTGATGACAGCTTGGCCAGGTACCTGACAGAAAAAAAACAGTGTATATTATTGTAGATTACTTTGGTGGACCTGAAAGTACCTGGATAGTAGAACTTAAAAGTAGGCCTATCATTCTGATGGTACAAGGTGAGACAAAAGCAACATGAAGACTGCAAATTACCTACACCATAGTGTCTTTTTGGTACAATTATTGTTACAGGTAATATTTCCTCTTGAAACCTGGAACGACTGAATTTGACGACACTATTCAGAGAAAGCAGGGCTTGTGTACAACATATTTTGGTTCCCATGACGTTGTGGGAATGTTTTGGACAGATGTCTGCTTTGGAGGACACTGAGAGGAGGGAAAGTGGTTTATCATACACACCACCTCCAGGCCAGACAGGTCAGGGAGATATACTGCACACAAACAAACACACAATCTTAGATGTGGGAGAAAATGGCATCAGTCTGGGTGCACTGACCCTGACACATCCACCTCACCTCACTCCAGTCTCATATCTCCAGACCCAGCTGCACCTGACAGAAATAGGCTTTCGCATAAGCTGGCAGTGAGTCTCCCACAGAAGAAGCAACCCATTATTATGTAGTGTCTACACTCCTCATTGTGTACTCATTTAAACAAATATTGAGTCTAAAAAACATACTTTAAAACAATGGAAAGTTTCATAGATGACATGACATAACTCTGGATTAAAAGATTCAAAGAAACTTTTGCCGTACGTTTATTTATAGTGTTAAAAAAAATGTAGTTCAGTCACCATCAGGAAATCGTTGCAATATATGTTGGATATATTACATTTACACATCAACGTTTCTGAAATGATCAAATATTTAAGCTAACTTTGTCAAGTTGGCAGTGATGCCTGCCTCACTGTAACACCACTGCAGACCACTTTTCAAGTGAAAAACAACAAACAAAAGAACTTGGCATTGCAAAATTTAGCACCACTGTTTAAAATTTCGTGAAAGGACAGGGACAAATGGAATGAAAGTGATAATCTAACTATTTTACTGTAAAAGAATGAATTTAGTGTTCGTAGGCTTGTCCTACGCTAGAAAGAGTTTAGATATCACATGGCCCTTAATAAAGTCAAATTCCAACAAAATTAACTTTTAGTCTATCATTCTGTACAAGCAGACATGTTTTTCCTTAAGGTTTCTCAAGCTTGTTTTATGAGTCTCGGGTTATGAGTTCCCAAGACCACACATACCTCTGTAAAGCCCTGTTAGCCCGTCTCAATCAGGCTGTGGCACAGATCCAGATTGCAGAGAATTCTGCTGTCCGATTATTGACAAAGCTATAATGCACAACATGAAGCCATGCCACCAATGTTTTACACCAACTGAGTGCATCAAAGGCTTTATGGCATTGTAATCATAGACATAGCCTACACATCAGTTGTTAGCTACATCTCAACTCCTCCTGAGGTGGAAATAAAGGTAGAAAAAGTTTGGAATTTGTGCATTATGTGACTATGTGTAAACGTGGTAGTATAATTAATTAAATCCTTCCAGAAGTCAAACAACTCCTTCACTTCATTCACCCTCTCATCTTTTCCTCTCAACAGTTCAGATAATCTCTCTTTCTCTCTCTCACTCCTTCTCTTTGATGGCCTTCCTTTTCTCCTCCGCTTCAGACAGTGTCAGTATTTAGCACTCATCGCTGTGATAACCTCGATCTCTGCTACTCCGCCACATCTCAGCCACATCCGCTCACATCCGCCTTCAGGGGTGACCTCACTCTCTCATGAGGTTGACTCTTTCTCAGGAGCTCCACCAAGCCCCCCCAACCTTCATCAGACTGTGTCTAAAGTTGTTTACGTCATGAACCAACAACACTTTATTTAAAGCTGCACTACTCAATAAGTCTATGATAACAATGGATTATATAGGTGTTATTAGACTGAACAAACTTTGTAGTAGTTCTAAGATTCCTCCTTTTTGTGGTGACAGCACTGTTAGAAGTAGAAAAGATTATTGCTCGGGTTTATCAGCAAAATAGACAGTAGTTGGAGAAAATTAAGAAAATGTTGCAAAATTTGACATTTTTAAGGCATAAGAGTATTCAGTTTCTGCACGAACACTTAAAGAGGAGAAAAATAATAATAAGAAGCAATAAAGAAGAAGAAAAATCTGAGCAAAAACAACAGGGCTCCAGCAGCAAGCACCACTGCTTCCCCCTAAAAATGGTCATTTAAGAATCATATTGACATTATACCATATACATTTCAATATATATTCCTGTCGCAGACAGGAAGAAATACAAGAAATACACGGTTTCAAAATAAAAGCCCGCTCATGATATTTTTGTGGACGGAATTCCTTCAGTTTTCAACACAATGCTTTTTATTGTGAAATATTTGCAAGATTGTGTTGTTGACAATACCGTGGTCTGCATCTATAAATTAGTCAAGTACTGGCCTTTACTTGTGGAAATACAGTAGCTGTAGCAGCAAGCGGCCCGGCCACAGCAACAATGCTGTCAAGCACTGCTCATACATGCAGAGAGTCCTGCACTTGAGAGATTTCTGTTATTTCCTCTTTGTAAAAGTTATACCTAACGCTGTGGTCCTAGATGTGCTTCAATTAAGCATTTTTTTAAAGTAACTGAAAGTATTTTCATCATAAAGAACAATGATATGAAAATGAAAATGTGATAACAGTGATAAGAAAACCTGATAATTTCAGCATTTCTAAACTGAGTTGCAGTAAATCTAAACCTTTGTTAAACCCCACTGTCTGTCAGTTTATTTGTCTTTCCAGATCTGCACCCCCACCTCCACCCCCGGCCTCCCACTGTGGATCCAGTCCAACTCAGCTCTCCTGCTCTGATTTGCTCCGTTGCAGAAGCGAGTTTTTCATCAAAGCCATGTGCGGCGTTTGATCCCTCTTTGTTGTTTAGCGGAGCCTTGGGCGGCTACGTTTGGGCTCAGGCATCCAGCTGGGAGACCATCAGACAGCGATAAAAACAACCCACGGAGAAAACACAAGACAACAACAGAGCCCTGCCTGTCTGACGGGCAGCACCACACTCACAATGACACAGACAGCTGCATGGCGTCCTGCTGACCCTGGAAACATTTCATAAACATTGGATAAGCTGTTATTCAGGTGATTTTATGGATATGTATTTGTGTGCATGCGTGGGAAATGTTCAGCACAGGCCTTGGGCGAATGTGTGTGAGTGTATTCAGCCCTGTTTCACTTTATCTGTTCATTCTCCTTTGCGTACCCGTCGCTTCCCAGAGACAAGGTTAACAAAACGACTCAACAAGGAGACAGACCCATAGAAGGACAGAGCAACACACACACACACACACACACACACACACACACACACACACACACACACACACACACACACACACACACACACCATCATCCCACATCTCATCCTCATTCCACTCCCTCTTTCCTCTCTGTCTCTCTAGCCTCTGGTGGTTGCGTGCTTAAATCCCAGGGGCCTAAGCCCAGTGGAGCCAGTGGTGTTGTGAAGGCTGCGATGTGTAATGCAACACAAACACGCGAATGCACCACAGTCCAGGTGGAATGCTCCATACCTCCCACCCAGAGCCCCCCGCGGCCTCATGGGAGGCCGAAACTGAGAATAACAGATCATTCTAAACAGAGAAGACATTTATGACGCAGGTTGTTATCTGGAGACAGGAAATAAAGGCTAACATAAAAATGGTGAATACCACACAGAAATCCCCTTTTGAACCACTTTTATGCTTTCTAAATATGAATTACTACAATTCAATGAAAAAAAACTTGCGGTTTTTCAGGGAATACCTTTACTGTAGTGCAGAAAAGATCAGACATGTATGAGTCGATCGACATCAAATTAATGAACAATTCTGATAATAATCATCAGTTAAGTGGTAACAAAAGATCTAGTGTAAAGGTCCTTATACTGACCACCAGATCTTCATTCTGAATGAAAACTCTGAAAGCTGGTAAACTGTCCTTTGAGCTTACATTTTTTGTGGCATAAAGTGTTTCTAAAGGTCCAGGTCTACGTTAATTTACATTAATTGCCTCCTTGCAGAGAGTTAGAAGAGAAGATTGATAACAGACGTAGGAGTCGCACATCGAGTGCAAATCAGAAGCAAATCTCAAGTCTTAACTTTCAAGTCTGGGTCAAATCCCAAATCATCAGTCCCAAATCCCAAATTAATGTGGTGAGAATCAAGCAAGTCAAGTCAGGTCCATGCTGTAAAGTCAAGGAAGTCACAAGTCATAAGAAATTCTGATGATCTGGTCAAACACTTTCTAGCTTATGTTTGACCAGCTAAAACGTTAGCCAGCTTACATTAACTTTTCTTTGTGGGATTTGAAGTGACAGATGAAGTTGGATGCTGTAGATTTGTGATTTTTGAGCTTTAGACTTTGCGCACTGCTGTTCTATTCTCATTACCATCATCAACATAATCCTTGAATCAAAATATTATTTTTTTTGGATCAGCCTCCTCCATGATGGCTGCCTTGCGTGTTGACTCTGTTGGCCTGCAGCTGGTTGCCAGTTTTGTGTGCACTGCCCCAGAAATCATCCAATCATATTTTTCAATATGTCAATATCCTGAAAAATGCAAATAACGAATGAAACAAAGTCAAGTCCTTTTGAGTCATCTTTCTGAAGTCTAAGTCAAGTCTTCAGTCATGAATACAAGAGTTTTTTTATTCGTGTTTGTCATGCACGTTTAAAGTCCTTAAATTTGCAACTTAAGTTTGATTTGAGTCGATTATTTGACTAAAGTCCCTCACTAACTGAAACATCTCTTATGTGTGTATGGTGAATAGCTTGGCTTAGCATAAAGGCTAGAAACAGGGAGAAGCTCCTTACCTGGCTCTGTCTAAAGGTAACAAAATTCACTTGCAAAGTCCTTCTGAAGCTCATTGATTAACACAGTATATTTTTTTACACAACAACAGTGTAAAAACAGGTTGGATTTCATAACAAGTTGCATAATATGCTTTGCACTATTTCTAGGCCACTCTCATTGGATTCAGAGGTATTAGTCTTCTCATCTAACCTTTTAGTGAGAAAACAAGAAACATATTTTGTTTGTGTGTTTGTTATTACCAAAAAATGTTCTATTAAAAAAATCAAAAAAATCTATTAACATTTCTCAGTATGCCAGAATATTGTTGGTTTTGGCCCCTCAAAAGAGTTTGTGCATTTTTTTTTTTTACATTATTTTATGTGATTTTGAATGGAATTTGGTTTGTAGACTTGTGTTTCAGCAACTTTTGAACAGCTTGTTTTCATGATTTTCTGATATTTGTAATCTAAAAAAAAACAACCTAAAATTTAATACCAAACTGAAAGTAAAACTTATCTATTTTTCTTCAAGCCAGACTCCAATATTTAGTGAAAATGCATGTGTTAGGAAAGCACTGAGCATACGACTGGATAAATGAGACTTATACTGCACAAGTTGCGTGAGAATTGTAGACAGATGGTTGATATAGTTCTGTTATTTTTAATGTGGTCCCAATCAATCAATAAATCAATATGTTTGCTGTGAAGTATTCCTTTACAGAGAGTAGTTACCTTTTACAGTCAGCTGGAGGATTATTTAAATGAAAATGGCAAAAGTGCACTGACCTGTTACATTTAGACAAAACTTTTATTCCCTTTTAAAAAGAGGCTTTAAAAAAAAATCCCCTCTTGAACGATCTTTATTGCTGCCTCCCATTGTGCTGCACTTTCCTGTCTGAAATGTATTTGTCCACCAATCAGTTTCACGCTTTCTGTCACTATTTTCACTCAACATTGAATATCTTAGTTAAACAAGTTATTTTATCAAATAAAAAGTCATCTAAACTGAGTGCTAAATGATGAAAAAAATGTGACAGTAAAGACGAGAGAAATGCAGGGGAGGGAGGGGATACAGAGGCTGGACACATCTGCATGACAGTCGTGGGCTTCAGCAAACTTCTCAGCACTCCTACACACACATACACACACTCACATGTAGCCTATGCACACTCTCGCACACGAAATGACACAAATGCTCACAAACTGTAGCACACCCTCTGTGCCTCCATCACCTCTAATGTGTATTTATATGAAAATATCCTCGTGTTTGCTTTTCCAGCACTGAGCACACAGCAGAGGTACACAGTGACAGGTAAATATAGCATGGATGGGAAATGCAAGGAGGAGAGCTGCAAGAAAGAGTCTAAGAAACGTTTTTTTTTTCCTACTGAGGAAGAAGGAAATGTGCACAGCTTGTAGAAGAGTTAACAGACCTGCAACCAGTGCTGCAACGAGTTTTTCACGAGCTGCATCAGCAATATTTTTCTTACAAGACATCATACATTCAGTAGTGCAAATACAGAGGCAGCAGAGACTTAACCGGCACATAAAGGCAAGTGTGACTGTGGTGTGACCTGAGCTAACCCTCCCTGTCCCCTCTGCAGTGGACACCTACAGTATGTAAAACACACAGTGACCTGTAGAGGGCACTATCTTCTCAGTTTACCTCCAGCCACTGTCTAAACTACAATACGGTACTCTGCTTGCCCTCCAACCTGCTGAACCTTTTGTGACTCCCCTGACGGCTTCAGATGATCAGACTGCTCTGAACAGCCAATATCATGTGTCTCCTCATATTTTTCTTTAAAAAAAACACCCGTTGATTGCATAATACACTGGGTAGGTGCCCGAAACTCATAAGGATGGAAAAAGCCTCTAAACCTGTAGTCTCCAGCAACTCTAGGGAATTCTTTGGATGTTTGCATCTATAGCATTAGACCAATTTTGTATAGATTATTCCATAATGACAGAGACATTTAACTGACATCTAAGTCTGAATCTAGAGTAATGATCTTGAAACAAAATATCTGCATTTCTAGAAACCATGAATTATGCGAAATATCTGATTAAGGTCGGCTAATTCATAAAATGCCTTAATATGCCACCTCAGTTAGGGAGTTAGGGATTATTGATTTACACATCCTAGAAAATATGTGTTAGCCTGCCGACCTGTCCAGGGTGCCCCCCGCCTCTCGCCCAGTGACAGGTGGGATAGACTCCAGCCCCCCCGGGACCAAGGACAAGCGGTTACGGACAATAAATGAATGAACATCCTAGAAAAGCTACCAGACCTTAGTTATTTTCAAAGGAAGAAAAAAAGTTTCACAGAAGAAAGCTTTCTAATTCTGACCAATCGTAGCCTCATATTGACCTCTGGACCCTTTATGAATTATGGATCCCATGTCAGTGAGCACCTGTCCATGAAGAGCAGACTTAGTGTGTGCTAAAGATGCCCTCTGACCAGCTTCCGAATCATTACACACATGAATTTCACATTTTTTAAGATTTTCTCTCCAAAAATGATCCAACATCTAGAAGATACAACACATACTCATACTACAGAATAGATCATTTGACTCCCAGAACAACAATGACCATTGGATTGTACCAGCAACAGTGCAGATGCTGACGGTTGCTGTTTTAAACAAGTGATTAGCATTGTGAAATGTTGTCATGTTCAGTGTGTTTCAGAGAGGTAATTATTCAATATGATGGTAATTTGTATGCAAGTAGTTTGTGGCTGGATTGCATAATATAGAGAGTCTCACTGATAGAAATGTGGTGGATAAAATGCTGGTAAAACCTTTAGAACAATATAACCTTTATGAAGGTAAAATAATGCTCTTGGTCTGGATGCACATGCCTTAAACACCTGTGGCTGCATCTTGTGTCATCTGAGGATTCCCTTTTTCTTATCATAACTTTGACCATGGTTCTTCAGAAATATGGACCGAATGGTTGACCTATCCCTGAACAATTTGCCAGAATATCACATGGCTGATTCATAAAAATATGGCAATAAAGTCCAAAGAAAGCACTGCTTACATGCAGTAGATTGTCCAGGAGGGTGGCCATGCTCTTATGTATTCATTGACAAAAAGAAAATAAAAGTAGGATATAAATCTTCAAAGAAAAAAGTTAAAGGTAAAAAAGATGTGAGGAGACAGACAAAAATGTCAAAGGAAATACTTAAGCAAGGAATGAAAAATTGGAGCACAGTGAAACAGTAAGGTGATAAGAAGAGAAAGTCAGCGTAGTCACTGAGCAACCAGAGGCTTGTGTGTGTGTGTTTGTGTGTGTGTGTCCACACGTGTGTCTGGGTGTATTTATATGCTGCTGGCTCCACTAGAGCTCATTTCCCCCTAAAAATAACATGCTCTGCCAACACCACAACCCTCACTCACACACACACACACACACACACACACACACACACACACACACACACACACACACACACACACACTCTTACTTTCACACATATTTGGGAAAAGTGGCAATAAAAGCCATGAAATTAACCTCCTGCCTGGTGTTAGTGCCGTGGCCCCTAAAGGCTAGGAATCAATTAGTGTGTGTGTGTGTGGGTGTGTGTGTTTAATATTCATGCATACCAGCCTCATCCAACCATAGTCTTCAGCCTGTTTTACTGTCTAGTGATTCTGTGTGGTGTTTTTTTTTATTGTCTTGTTTCTGTCTATAACTACATAACGTCTTTCAGGTGATGTAACAAACCTTCTGGCCGGCATGTTGGAGGTCTGTAGCACTCACAGAAACAATAGCTGTGAACAGCTGATTGTTTCTAAATGCAGGACTTGACTGTAGCTGGATCCTGTGCTGTGTACCTGGGACCAGGTTTTGTGTAAATAAGCTAATTAACTAGCTAATCAGATTGTCCAGACTGGAACATATGGCTACTCCTCAAAACGCGGATCACATTTTGAGGACAGAGAAACCAAGATCTAAAGGTGTCAGTGCAACTTGATCTGTGTTTATGATTTCTCCACCACATTTATTTTTCATTTTTATGTGCATGTTAAACAATTGTTTTCCAACCTCACCTGACCTCGAGCATTCTTGATAACTTGAATTAACATGAATTACTGTTGATCGCTGTCATGTCCCTTTATCTAAGTGGATCAGTGACTGAAGATGTTCGCCTGATATTTCTTACCTGGACAGCTACACGTTTGATTGAATCACCAGGTATTTTTACACTAAGTGTTGTCTGTAAATAACAAGTGTATTAACCCTTTGAAATCTGGACTGACCTAACTTTTCTTGTGCTGCATTCTGATGCATTCACAAGTATTAAAAACTTTCGAACGTCAGGCAAAGGGGTTTGCTTTCTCTTGAAAACATACAAAAAAAAAAGGCAAGAAGGAAATTAGTAGATTTGGAAAATTATTTTAAAAAATAGCTCAGGGAAAATGTCCAAAAACGCTGATATTGTAATTGTCATATGTATTTTTGAATTATTTTACAGATTCTCATTATTTTTAAGCACTTTTTTAAAGGTCATTTTCTTGTTTCTTTGTTTGTTGTTATTTTAATCAATTTTTTTGCTTTGTTTTTTTTTCTAATTTTCAGGAAAATTTTCGTAGGATAAGGTAATCAGTTATGTAGGTTAGGTTTAGGACAGAAACATGGTGATGACATACCTTAAAATACCTCAGAGTTTTACATGGTCCCATTTACTGGTCTCTAAGAGGAAAGTCCTGTGTTTGCTTGACCAATCCACCACCCCGACCTGCTTCCTGATACAGCCTCTTGGTCTTTTTACTACTTCTTGATTATGAGGGTTCTATACCTATTGTGATGCATTAATTTTCGTAGGTATACATACAAACAGTGCATGAGAACAGCCTGAACAGCGTCGGGGCTCAACCTTGACAATAATGCAATGCTGGTCTGGTCTATGGTTAAGCTGGCAAAAGATGTATCTTAGTTGGACAAAGACAATAACCATGCATGATCAAATCAGCTTTTGATTAAGCAAATTTCAGGATGTAAAACATCACATGTTTGCAGAGTTACAGCTTCTAATTGTCACTGTATTTTCTCATTTGGTTTTTCTCATGACTTTCAAAAAACCTCAAACATGTTTATTCTGTCTTTTTCTGTTAAATGAGAATCTACTTGTAATGTATTTGATAGTAATATTTAGGTATCTTGTCATTTCATTGAGCATTAATATGTAAGTCACATCCATGCTATTACAGGGAAAGTGATCGCCTTCCACAAGTCTTAGCCAGATAACTTAGAAGGGTCTAAAAGCTGAGTTGGTGTACCTCTTGCCAGATTATTGTAGCCCTGTTGCAAGAGGAAAATGTTGGTATTGTAAGTTTCTGAAAACCATGGATACATTGCATTTGTACATTTCATAGGAATCACATTAACATCTCTAAAGACAAATAGTTTATGAGCTGATTACGTCATCAGGAGGTGAAGGGGGTGGTATAAAGCCGAGGGTGCAAAGTTGCAGACGACTGTTTGAGACCAACAAACAACAAAACTTTTTAAGCCACTAAACATGGGTGTTTTTTAGTGAGCCATTGCTGTGTTTCCACCAGCGATAGTGCCACAGAAAGTGTATGTTTTGTACCAAGTAATCATTGTGTTTTCAGGTGGAATTGTGCCACTAATAATAGCCACACATTTATCACAGTGTTGTTGTATCTTCTGTTTTATAATGTGCAAATGTAATGTATCCATGATTTGCAGAAATGCACGAGGCTACCATTTATTCTGGTTATTGGGCTGATGATGACCCCCTTACAGCAACTTCCTACTTACATGGTGAACAAAGAGCAATAATATCATCCCATTTGACTTTGAACACCTGACAAATCTAAGCTCTTTTAGCTTATATGTTTTGGTCTCCAACTCCCGAGAATAATATCCAAGCTTGCAAGAATTTTGACTTTCTTCATTAGTCACTTGGTTAGCTCTGGTACAGTCAGCTTGTCTGAGCTCTTGCTGGAAACACCCAGCAATGTTTTTACATAGATGATGATTTTATATTGATGAGAATAGTAGAATCAACCAAAAAGCCTATGTGTGGATGCAATAACAATGCATGAAGTAGAAGATATATATTTGGTGGATTAATTTTAATTATAGCTTTTACAGTTTGTGATGGGGACAGAATTGGTAAAGGTTGGACATTTTGAGCAATAGGGTCCCATATGCAATTTTAATTTTGGATGATTTGACATTTGTCAGGTTTAAATTAAAGAGGAGCAAGATGGCTTTACAGCAACTTAGACTAATGGTTTGATCTCTTATGTTGCCAATATCGTGGATGAGCTGGAAAGAATGTGATTGCATAATTGATGTGTTTTTCCACAGTGTCAAAGATGAATTTATGGTTGTTTTTATTTTCACACTCAGTTCTGATAGATAAGGAGATAAGCTTGCTTGTTAAAGTGAAATTATTCATGTGCAGCGAGCAGGTTTAGACATGCACCATTTACACTCCTGCCAACTATTTACACAGTTAACACACATGTATAAACTGTGAGTTGTACACAACTTCGTATGGATAAAGAACTCTCTGTGTATGAGGTTAGAAATTTTCAGCATGGTTCTCACCTATCTGGTACCTAGTCATCATTGCTAAACTGAACAGAACAGAATCCCTTACTTTTACATGTTTAAAACAAATTTTAAGGCAAAGAAAAATGAATTACTAATTTCTAAAGGTAAAAAGACAAATTTGTTTGTAACCAAAGTCAAGTTCCAAGCTCCCAAATGTACCCCTCCAGTAAAAATCAAGGGGTTTTAGCCCTGAACATGGACTTGATTTAAAAAGCGTTTGTCAACCCACTTCTAGATAAACATGGATTTCTTTCAGCATCTTGATTTTGGGTGATTTGGGGCTTTTGTTTGGTTTTAAATCACCAAAGTTTTGGTTATAAAAGGTGCTGACTCCCAACCCTTGAAGTGGCACTAAAGTCTGAATATGTGTTCATTCAACAGGTTCTCATCCAAAGTAGTCACATCTTACTTGCAGTGGACATCCGCTTCTACATATTATGCTCTAGGTATCCTCCACCATCTGCTATTGACATTCTGGTATTCCGCTACCAATGCCGGGATGTCAATAAAAGCACATGGTGGGATTGCACTGCCAACACGATGCTGGCACAGATGATTAGGTTCACGCAAAAGAGGCACAAGGTAAGGTGTAGAAAAATAAACCCATCACATTCAGGCAGGAAGCAAACACCCGACTCCCACTTAAATGTCCGGGGTTTGTTGGATCCATCCACTGCCCCTCTCGCCCATCCCTATAAGGACCTTCGTGCTCCTTATATTGCATCATTACCGTGAGCGTTTCAACTTGACCCAGTTCGGCGGAATATGGACCCGACACTTTCCATCTAGCCGTGTTCTCAAACAGATGCTTCCCGTCCACATATCATGCTTCTGTGGTAGGTGCCATCTGGCAGAGTATAATAACACTGCGAACAGTCCTGTCAGGCCACGTTGTCAGCTGACACTGACCAGCTGCACATCATGCAGATGTGAAAGCAGCAGTGCTTGACGACTTCAGAATGAGAATGGGCTAGTTCATTCCTTATATTCCTTTAGTCCTTAATGGTCCACCAATCAAAAGAATCAAAACGGTGTCAAAACGAGCATCACTTTGTTCGTCAAAGAGACAGCAGTTGAATATTTTCTTATTTTTCTTTGCCATGTTGCTGGGTATGCTTGTTTTAGTTACCTTGTTGGCAAAAAGTAAAAGTGACCCCCAGCTTTCCTGTGGAGTTTTCACTCTTTCACATTTTTTCAAAATCTGGGCTCTGTCACAGTCAAGTGACATATTTCGCTTAAGATTTGGAGCACAAAACAGGCAGTTAACAAGGGGGATGCATTTTTCATGTAAACACCCCCCTCCCAAAAAATAAAACTGCTTACTGCTTACTCCATAATCCCACACTCTGGACCTTAAATTACCTCAATGAGCTGTATGTCAATGTCACTGCTGCTACTGAAGCTGCTGGCTGTGTTGGTGAGCAGGCAAATACCTTCCAGTTGTTTCAAGAACACCTGTATGCAACTGTCTCTCTCACTTACATCTCTCTCCAGGTCTCACAATGAAAACTTTTGCATACATCTAACAAAAGATGGGGTATACATTCAGAAATGCAATCAGCTGTTCACAGCCATTGTTTCCCAGGAGCACATGGCAGCCAGAGGGTATGTTATAGCTCCTAAAAGCCCTTTGCATCTCTCAGTGGATCTGCCAGAGCTGTCTCTTATCTTTCAGCGACCGTGGTGTTTCCTCATCAACCCAAGCTGTCCTGCCTGTAATCTGGTCATCGTGAGCGATTCTTGGTGGCTCCAAGTGTGTCATGATAATTGTACACACTCTGGTGACAAGAGGGCTCGAAATAACATGCCGCAGCTTTACCACATATGCGTGTGTGTGTGTGTGTTTGAAAGAAGTGTGAGGCGCCAGTTTGTACCGCAATGCCAAGGTCTCTGCTTTCTCTGGTTACTCATCAGCTGCCATCTCTTTAGCACCTCACCATGGATGTCCAGCACATATGCATGTATGATCACATACTTAACACACACAAAGAAGCAGAGAGACAAAGAGACACTGAGAAGGAGACACAGTGCTTCTAATCCTATAGTGTATTATGAGATATCTGTGACGTGCTGTTATTAAGTTATCATTGATATTGGTAAAACCATGATGCTGCTGGAGATGTTGAGTAAATGTACAGTGTATTTGGTAATTTACAGGGAAAATCATATTCTGCCTAAACCACAACATTTAGTGACACTATGAACTTCCATCCACATTCATTTTTATATTCTGGTTTCTTTGCTGCTGAATCTTTTGCTTCATGTTGACGGTAGCAAACGGCATCCAAACTTGAACCTTCTGTTCCCTGCTGAAAATGAAGTGTTTCAAAAGCAAACACTCAACTCTTTCTAGGTTTTAAAGGGGATGTCCTCTCCTGAGCAAATAAATGAGGATTCTAATCCTTTATCCAGAGCTGATTCATGACAGTTTAACTAAACAAATAATGGAAAGTGAGCAAGGCCAGAGGCCAGATGTAATTCTTCTTTTGCCACAGCAGTGGTGAAAGTAATTATTCACTACCACTATGATTACTTTCTCTTACATCAGTGTTTAAGTTTTTTTTTTTTTTTTTTTTTTTAACTTTTTGTAGGAGTTGTAAGCAACATTCACAGCATATCTATAATAATTCAGAGTCTGGGGCAGAATTGTCTGCACAATGCTCTCAACATGGAGATGGCTGAACTGGCAGCTAGCAACAGTGCTAACTTAATAAAGAGTGCTAACAAAGGTAAAAGTGTTGACAGAGCTAACACTGTTAACATGGAGGGAAACCAGAGGGCGGGTGCTACGCTTCTGCGACAGGTCTGGACGGCGTTTTCAGAGACAAGGAAACATTTGATTGAGTAATTTGGTAAAAAGCTCACTGTTGGTGTCAACTATGGTGCACTGAGGTTATTTCCTTGATTGCGCCACTGGGGTACCTCGGTGTGGATATGTCAGTCCAGTAGTGCACTGAAATGTTGGTGCCAAAAAGAGTGTTGATAATCTATCACTTGATTTGGTGAAGGACCCTTGATGAACTTCTACTTATGCTTGATTTCCTACCAGCTGTTGTGATCACAAATTGTTTTATTCCAACCATAGCATTATTGCCATTGGGGCAGAATCAAGTTTAATGAATGTCACCAGCTCTGTAATAAACAACAGTTAATAGGCAGCCAATACTAAAGACCATGTCTTTACTCTGGTGACTCTTTATAGTAATCTGAATGCAGCAGGTATCGGTTCCATCTGCAGTCTACAACTATGCACAGCAGATCCACTCGTTCCATATTCTGCAACCAGCACAAAGTGTTGCAGAGTAACCACAGAAAACTCTGTGGTCATATGCATATTACATGTGTCATTATAATTCATCATCCTACAGTTTCTACTGTATTGTAAATCAGGTGGCATGTTAGATCATCGATCAATTAAAACTTTTTCCTTGCTAATAACTCCCTCAGGACTGTTCATTCCAGCTATCCATTAGTGTCTCCTTGAAAACAGGTAACTGAAGAAACAACTGCACGTGTCACCTTTTCTTATGTGTGTGGCCAAAGTTTGGCTCAGAGTTCCACATTTTAATTACAATAGAGGTAGACATGTGGCTGTGATGAGTAACATGATTGTGGATTGTTACCAAGTTTGCATTGTAATATAAAGATTGAGCAGCAACTGTGTACTTCTCAGACTGTCCGCAATAGTTTTTGTATGTAAAACAGCCAAATATTATTCAATGAAACGTGAAAAATATTACTGTACCAGTGCAACACAAAAACACAGGAAAAGTCAGGGAATTACCAAAATAATAATAATTCGTCCTCTGGGGGCAATTAATGGCTGTACAAGAATTTCATGTCAATAAATTCAATAGTTGCTGAGCCATTTCAGTCTGGATCAATGGAGGGAGTCAAGTGACATTATAACAGAGAAACACAGTCTGCAGAGGGAGGAGATGGGGAAGCATGGGTCAAGAAAATTTTGAAAAATGTTTTGAGTTCCCTAACCATAAATAACAAAGTATTAGCCTTTATGTTTGACTAATTTAATTAAGCAGACTAACCATTTTAACCTAAACCACAATCCTTCCCAGCACAACAATCCCCAGGGCAAGGCCCATTTGGCCTGTGCAAACCATGGTATTCCCTTAACCCTAGCCTATCTTTTTGTGCCAAAACTCCACCTTAACCAAAGCATTGTCGGCTTCTTAATTCCAAAGCCACAGGGGTGCTTCCGATATGTTAATCTGTTCAATACTATAGTTTATGACCCTATACTTGCAAAAGCGATGACATTTGAATCGTCCACAAATGTTAGCATGCTAACATGCTTAAAAAAGATGATGACAATGGTAAACATGCATTAGCATTGTCATAGTTAGCTTTTGGCATGCTAACATTGTCATTTTGCCGAAAGCTCTGCTGGACCTATAAGTACAGACAAATATTAATGTCAACATTTGATAGTGTTATTACAGTATCTGGGTTTATGTCCATCACTACAGAATAGAATCTCTTACATTTACACCTCTACTATAAAACCCCTTAAATGCTTTAAGTGACTGAAATGGTTAAAACAACTGAATTTCTTCTTGATTAAAGTGAAGCTCTCAGCGAGCTCCCATTCATTTAATTTCTCAGTCGCCAGTACATTCCTAGATTATTTGATTTGATTTCAAAAGCCACACACACACACACACACACACACACACACACACACACACACACACACACACACATACACACACACAAACACACACGTGTGCGCAATCTGTCTGCAATATTGTGTTTAGCTGTTAGTGCGTCTGTGTGTGGGTTGGATCGTGCGTGGTGCACTGTAAGTAACTGCCATTCTTGTGCGGTCAGTGGGGTAATTACTGAGTGTGTGCCACCGTTGGGTAAGATGCCAATTTACAAGCTAAAAAAAATAATCATAAACACACACACACACACACACACACACACACACACACACACACACACACACACACACACACACACAGCAGCAGCAGCAGCAGCAGTCCCGGAGCAGTGTGCAGGTGCAGCAAAACGAGTCCGAGCTGGGCAAGGGGAGGAAGAGGAGGAGGAGGGTGATGACGGACAAATTAATGAAAAGTAGCATTCAAATCCCTATTCGGCAGCGGGACACTAAACATGACTCAGCAACCACAGAGATTTGGCAAAGTGATCGCATCCTGGCTCACGGGCTAAAGGTGACAGGCACAGGCAGAGCTGCAGGTGAGGTAAACAAACAGACTGTGGTTTAATGTGACGTACGAACAGCTGAGAGTGACATGTTAGCTGCTCTGAAGCAAAGTCAGTGAATGCTGATTTTCAGAAATGTTTCATGTGAGCAACAGTGACCATCTGTCATATTACTCCAACAGAGGGATGCAACTAACAAAAATGTTCATTAGCAACTGATCTTCTGCATATTTTCATGTTTAATAAATTAAATATTTGATATAGAAAATAACAGAAAGTAGAGAAAATGTCACAGTTTCACAGAGCCTAAGGTGAAATATTCAGTTTGCCTGCTATATCTGACTTACAGTTCAAAAACTCTAAATGTATTCCATTTAAAGAAGAAGGAAATATTCATATTTGAGAAGCAAGAGCAAGTGGATCATTGGCGTGATTAATTGTCAGTAACAGCGCTGAGCAAACATAACAAAATACTGCAACTGCCACAATGTTTAATGTAAACAATCATAATCTTTTTTTAAAGCATAAGGTATGTTTTCAGCTTCAGCCATGCTTGTTTTCTTGGCCAAGTGTAACTCTGGAGGGGATCATGTGTTTGGTTATGTGTACGTGTGTTAGTGCGTGTATCCATCTCTCTACTGGACCAATCAACCGAAATATTGTGTACACATTTATGACTATATGCTGAAAGACCTCTGGGGGTTGTTATTTTACAATTGTTAAAAAAAGAAAGTTATTTTTGACTGTTTTATATTGTCACTGAATGTGACTCTTCACTCCTCTTAATCAGTCGGTAGGGATTGAAGTTTTTCAGAAATTGGCTAACAACAAGCCATACTGTCTGTTGCAGGCCATATTTTGTCCTTCGTCGAACCTTAGCATCTGCAGATTAATTCCAATACTGCACTCAAACGGAGTACACTTTCTACTTTTAATATGCAATCATGAATCTATTAACTGTGTGTTCAAAATGTAATCAACTTTGCTGGTAAGTTATATCTAAGCCACTTAAATTGCAGGATGCATAACTGACAAACATCCTGAGTTGAAGTGGTCAATCTTGAGTAAAGGGGCACTCCACCATTTTTTACATACAAGGATTTGTTTTCTAGTCATAAGGATTGCTACTCATCATGTGACAACAGCTGTATGATGTCTTCATTGTCTGTGGACGAGCTTTATCAGGTCAGAAAATAACCCAGATGATGTCATAGTGATGTCATCCTCTCTACTTTGTTTTGAGACCACAGTTTTATAACTGAAAGGGTTTATTACAAACTGGATGTGAGCCACTTCAAAGACAAGGCAGGCAGAAATTAATGAATGAAAAATGCTTTCAAGTTGCATTATATGACATGTAGGATCTTGTGTTTTTGAAGCTTCACTCATACTCTGCAGTAAAAGTCAGGTTATCTGAGCCTCCGCTACTTCAATTTCATTTTGACCAATCATTATTAAATCTATAGCTTACCCCTTTTTTATTTGTTTCATTTTTTGATTTGTTTTAGCTTCTACGTGCTATTGCTGGCTACAGTGAAACATTGTCACCCTTTAACTATAAGGTTCTGACATTTTTTGTCAAAATTGAGTCATTCATATATTTTCAATTCTGTGATATTATGCTATGTGTTTTTTTTCTTTTCTTTTTAAGTTATATGCACTTTGGAACATTCTGTTTGGAAAACAAAATGGTCGATATCATTTTTGCTATTTGAAATGGAAAAACATTTTTTTTTCTTTAAATTGAAGCTCAGTTTCTAAGAAATGTGTTGTCTCCAAACACAGACAACAAGTCAAAAGTCCTGGTCCGGGTCAGTGTTGAGATATTTGTGCATATTCAAAATCCTGTTAATCCTGTTGATCCTGTTGAATCCAAGTGTTTTGTAATGTTTTAAAGTAGGCTTGAAGTGCCTCACTTCTGACTAGAAACTTGGCATTTTCTTTGGACAAGCATCTCGATCCCAAAGTCTAGCAAACTGTTGGATAGTTGGTTTATGTAATCATGACAACACACAGAGCTGACCGTAGCAGGTGGGATGCCATGTGTTGCAAACTGCGCTTAAAAAACTAAATTCAAACACATATTCCACATGCGCTGTAGCCTAAACATGTCCAAAGAATGCTATTAAAACCCGAATAATACCAGCATATCCCACGTCTTAAAGTCCAAGTGTGTAGGATTTAGTGACATCTAATGGTGAGGTTGTAGACTGCGACCAAGTGAAACTTTTCCCATGTGCCAAATATGTAGGAAAACTATGACAGCAACTGTGAAAATGTGAATGACCCGATCTAGAGCCAGTATTTAGTTTATCCGTTCTGGCCTGATGTAGAAACACAACGGCAAGGAAGAGAACCCGCTCCATCTGTAGATATAAACGGCTCATTCTAAGGTTATGAAAACACAACTATTCTTATATTCTGCTGATTATACACTGATGAAAATACAGTAATGAATATCATATTCCATTTCTGCCAGTATATACCCGTTAAAATCTACACACTGGACCTTTTATCAGAAAGTGGTATTTGGAATAAGTTCCAATTCAGATTATCCAAACGGCTGTTAACAAGACCCGTATCAAATTTGGAGTACTGTCGGAAAAATAGTGGAAAATTAGAGTGCATGTCAGCGTACCCACAGACTCCTTTAGATAAAGAAATACTATACACGTTTTCAATGGCCACACTGTTGCTTATTATATCATATTGCTGTAAAAATACTAGCCAACATAACCAGTTGATCCCTGAGCTGTGCAGCCATGGTGTATGGTTGTCTCTTCACAGTTTAAATGGTTGACATGAGAGAGATAAAGCAGTACAATTAGCAATGATACAGATAGATGTTCATTTGACTAATTGCAATAAACAGTCCTGTAAACTGCTGTGGATCCACAGCAGGCTTGTTGTATGTTTTACGATCCTTTGATCTCTCTCCTAATTGCTCCCCATCCTTTGACCCTGAGTGTACCTGCTGCTGTGTGGAGGTGAAACTGAAGCTTGTGGGTTTGTTGAGGTGTTGAGGACTGAGATACAGTCCACACAGCCCCACACACATTTTCTTCAACAGTGTGAGCAGACTGGCAGCTCAGCAGCCTGCCTGTACATGCCTGCTCCCTGCTGCTGTCACCACGCCTTCAGCCCCAAACAGCACAATTACCCTGCACTCAGTGACAGAGTTCAAGGTAGACAGTGCAGTTTGGCAAGGCTGTAATTTGATTTATTCGGATGGATTGGTCAATGATATCAGTTAGGTCGTCTCCAGCAACAGCCAGATGTAAACACACAAGACTCTAGTGATCTTATTATAAAGCTTGCAAAGGTATTAATGCAGAGAAATGAAGTGTAATAAAAAGATAAATACAAAAGTCAAAATACGGTAACTTTTAGCTCAGAAGCCACAATTTAACCCCCTACTGGAGGACTTTGATAGATACTATTATATGACACAATTCCTTACTCTCAATGTCAGGTATAATTCTTGCCACCGAGCCTCTGTTCTCTCGAAGAGAACAAGAAGGTCGTCGCTAAATGATGAGTTCTGCTTGTAAATTTGCTGAAGCTACGAGGAATGAATGGCAGCAGAAAATGGAGCGGAGCCTGCGGAGGAATGCAGAAACCCACCTAACCACCTCCCACAGGCTGCCGGGAGAGCAGGCACACACATGCGACCCAACCAACCGGCCCCAGGAAGAGGTGGCACTGCACACTTCATCTACAGAGTCACACTGTGTGTTAGAGCCACTGCACTCTGACTGCTATCACCTTCCACAACAAATAAATAATAACATATTCCTACATGGGCTGACATTCGTCTGTGAGTGTTATGACCTTGTTGAACTTTTAATTTTTCCTCATCCTGGGATGTCGTTATATTTTTACTATTACATTCATATTTACACTTGGTGTCTGATTGCAGAATTCAGTGTTAAACTAATAGTGGTCTCATTCTACTTTACCTAGGCATTTTAGGTATTTTTTATTATCACTTTATATTCATGAGGTACTCAGGCACCAATAGTTCGCTGGGATATTTATGTATTTTAATGTTATTATATAATACTCATTTTTAAATGGTTTCTTAAGCCCAAATGCAGCTGAATAGGCCAACCTTACTAATATTAACAGCATCAGCATCCATCTATGTCTCAACCGATAATGACTTTTACTAATGATGATGATAAAATATGAAATTGAGACTATGAAAAAAAAAAAATGTTTTTAAAGATACAGGTCAGAGGTTTAATTCCGCATGGTTCTTTTAAAGGGTCTACAAAGTGAAAATTTGTTTAGTTACACAATTTGTTCTTGCCATTTACAAGGAAATTAGCACATTAAGTTTTACAGGCTGAACTCACAAAACAAACTTAACTCCTTCAGTCCTGGCAGCATCATTTCCAAAATATTTTGATATTGGGTTCATATGAACAAATTAAAAAAGTGTAAGTTTTAATCAGCATTGGGGGGCACAAAAATGAAAGTGGGGCTTTGGGGCAGGAAATTTTGAGCATCAGACACTTCATTTTCTACCTTCTGGTGAATATTTCTGCACTAATTTGTGCCCCTTTGCATCAATTTATGGTGGAAATGTTTAATATGGTCAAAATAAAAGTTCTCTGCTATTTATTTACTGCTATTTATTTATTTATTTATTTATTGAGGGGAAGGACATGCTCTAAGCATTGAGGGGGAGAGATGTCCCCTTCATTCCAATCAAAATGTACGCCTATGGGCTGAGGGTTATCAGGGCAAGAGTATGAATACAGAGGATATTTTATTAAAAATCCCATCTGACACCAGAGGCTACGCGAATTAATGTAACACATCCACCTGCCATTTAATATATTCGTTTCACACATAAAACTTATTTTTCACATGAATAAAGAAATGAAATTTCATCTATTGTGACACATGCACCTTTCCAAAAGGAACATGTGCTTTTTCACTTGTGGGGGACGTTTTTTAGGTCTCTGCGGGGGGATGTAGCGGTGTTGGTGAGTTATTAAGTCTAGGCCAGAGAGGGAGAGGGAGAGCGTGCGCTCGTGTGTGTGTGTGTGTGATGGTTAACAATTAACCTGAGCTGCCGCTGAGCTGCAGGGGAAAAGGGCAGAAGAAGAGTGGACATGTGAAGACGAGGAGGAGCAGGAGGAGGTCAGGTGAATGATAACAGCGGAGGAGAAAACGAGTCAGAGATGCTGTCTAAATCAAGAGTAGAAAAGTTCAACTTACAGCCAGTTACTCGCGTTGGCCGAGAGGAGCGCGCAGCAGAGCATCAGGACGCACCGCAAAACATATTCCTCGGTCATCTCGAGAGGGAGGTTGAGGAGGGTTGGTGAGAGCTGAAATAATCCCAAGGTGGACAGGGGGTCGGCGGTGAAAACAGAGGAAGGTGCAGGGTCCGCAGCTATCTGTTAATCCATCGCGCCGCATCCAGTGGCTCATCCACCGGGGAGGCGCGCAGCTTCACGGTCCGTCCGCGCAGTTCTCCCGTCCCTCCCTCTGCCACTCCGCACTCAGAAGGGACGGGGAGAGGGGAAAGAGAGGGATGCTAAAAATACGATCAAAACTCTGGAGCCGCTCGGGCTGAATCGGACCCTTCTTCTTCTTAATCGACTTGTTTGCTTTCTCTCTCAGCTGCGCGTTAACGCCAACCGGGACAGCGTGTGGATAAGCAGTCAATAAAAGCCAAAATGCACGAACAGCTCTGGTAGATCTTCCTCCTTTCCTAAAGCTTATCATCCGATGCCGGGTCCCGCTCTTGGACACGCGGGGCTCTCCTGTCAGCGCGCCGCGGTCTCTACAAGTCTCCCCCGACACATGCACACTGCACTCTGAGCGTAAATACGCACGGCCCCTCTGCACACACCACCGTCTCTCGGTGCGTCTGGCAGAGCAGAGAGTGTGTGCTGACTTTAGTTGAGGGGCGGTGCGAGGATATAGAGGTATGGCAGCGAGATGGGAGTTTTTTGGGGATGAAGGAGGCGGGTTTAGTGCGCTGCTAAGGTACTGTGTGTGTGTGCGTACGGGGACAATGTGTGTTTTAGAGGTCTCCTGGGAGGATGCAATAGCAAAGCCATTCACTAATGCCCTCCCCAGTCACCCCCCACTCCTCTCCAACACACACATAAACAGTCTTCCACTCACACACACACACACACACACACACACACACACACACTCCTACAAACCGCACACACACTTCTTGGCAGCACCTCACTTTCCCTGTCACACTCTCAACCAAATATTCTGCGGTCAGCGGGCTATTTAAAGCTTGGCTGCAAAATGTCTACATTTGAAACCAGCAAATCCCCAATAATATGACAAATGTCAGCTCCACACTATTGATTGATGAAAACGTTGTAGGAGGATAATAAGGTAAGGCAGCCCCACTGGCCTCATGGAGTCTAATACCACTGAGCTCTCTATATGACTCACCTGATCCTGGCGGAGAGGAAGAGGAGCAAGTAGAGGACTGCAAACTGATATTTTATTTACATAACAAAAAATACAGGCGGGAAAAAAACATATGTAGCTTACTTGTTGCACAGGAATCAATGCTGCCTCGGTTCATCACTGCTGATGACTTTTTTTTTTTTAGAGCCACAGGACTTTATTTTTAACACCAGTGAGAATCCCAAAGTTTCCAGATATACCAAAAATGTCAGACTGAATTATGAGTTAAGGTATATAAAAAGATGCACAAATATGTGCTTCTGTTTAACATGTTGCAGCCATGTGAAATATGGCTTTAGTTTGAATGTTCATTCAGTAAATGCAACAGAATGATGAAGATGAGAGATGAAGTATACTCTTTTAACTTGTGTGTTTTGTAACTTTAATCAGGGGACTTATGACGGGAAAAATCAGAATCTGAGAGGTTCATTTAAGACGAGACAGAATTTTAAGATATAGTAAATTTTTGTGCCCAAGATGCTCAACATTCACAGTGAAAAAAATAGAGAAACTATATTTAAGATAAGACAAGGTCAAACTGAATTGATCCTAAGAGGAATATTTAGTATTGCAACAACACAAAAAGACCAGAGTGGAAAACAGGAAGAAGATGCCAATCAGTTAAAAAAAAAAAAAAAGAATTCACTAAAAAATAAGAAAAGACAGCTATATTTTACCTTAAACCAGTGTGCATATATATGTTTTAAGTGCAGACAAATATATGTATTGTGTGTACATATACATATACAGTACATGTCTTTTATCTCTATGAATCTATATATTATATCATGCATTAGTATAGCAATAATATACAGTAATTATATAGCATGACATGTAATACTGTATCATATAATATAGATTACAAAATGTAATAGAATAACAAAATATTAGGTATGTATACAGCATTCACTAATCAGTGTGATGACATTAAAAATCAGCTGTCTTGATAACTGATGGATGGAATGGTAATTGGACTCTCAACCATTAATGCGCACACACACACACACACACACACACACACACACACACACAGGTTAGGAGCAATTTGAGTTTCAGTATCGTGCAAATTCAGACTGGAGGGTTGAGGATCGTATCCCACTGATCTTCCAATTAGTAGACAACCCACCCTTCCTCCTGAGCCACAGCCACCAGTTATAGACATTATTATAAATGTGTAATAAAGCTTACAAATAAATAAATAAGGTGCAATTAAATGTCATGAAAGAAGAGGAAAAAAGCAAAGCAGAGCAGAACAAAACAAAACCAACCTGTCAACTGCTGTTAATCCTACTCAGCTGGTGGTGAATGAGTCGTATCTAATCATGTTTTGTTCAAATCTGCAGAACTTTATATTAAATTCTTGTGAATACTAGATGAGAGAAGTTAACCACTTATACCAACTATGGGCTGAATTTTGGAGAAAATGTATAAAATAATACAGAAGATGTCATACAAGAGTAAATTTCCAATGTTAGAGCCACTAACGCATAAAATAAAACAGGAACGTTGGATGTAAAGTAATTAAAGACAAACAACATGTATGTTAACATGCGACATCAGAGCTGTTTCAGTCCCAACGTGCAGATGTGGAAAGACGAAGAAAAAACAGACAGGAGACTTCAGTAGCAGCCGCTCTTCACACACGGCTTGTGTGTGTGTGTGTGTGTGTGTGTGTGTGTGTGTGTGTGTGTGTGCGCGTGTGTGTGTGTGTGTGTGTATGTGTGTGTGTTCTTGTGTGGGTGGTGGTGGTGGTGGTGGTTGAGGTTTGGGGTTGTGTGTGTGTGTGTCGTCTAATCTCATTTCACTTATTGGGTTTTAGGGAGCTAAGAATACACCCTGCTGGGACGAGACGCTGCAGCCGCGCCACCAGCTGTGTGCAGTGTGGCTCCTGGCTGCCAGACACACACACACACACACATGCACACACTGCAGCATTGAGTAAGACAAGTCATCTGTCTGATTCTGGATACTTAAAGATAAGATAAATGTGTATTTTTCCCTGTGGGGAGATTTCACTGCAGCAGCCAAACTAAATGAATTCAGCGATGGAAAAAAAGTTGAATATGAGCCCAAAAACAGAGTATCAGCTAAACACTGAAAACAGCATCTGACAAGGGGCTCTAAAGTTTTCTCCTCATCTGAGCAGAAAGTCTGCAGGTTCTTCAGAAAATGCTGCAGAGCCGAAGCTTCTGGACAGCAGAGTGGAGCTGGTGTGGGAACCTGCTGACCTACATTCTGGGCCGACAGTTTCTTCCAAACTTCTGCTCCCGCTGAACCCATTTCAGCTTCACAATGAGACAGATGGCACCTGCACCGAGCTGAGGGGAGAGTGTAAAGCTCACTGCGCATTACAGAGAGAGCCTGAAAGCTGCCGCCGCCCAGTCTGCTGCTCTGAAGGCTTCAGCGTCCAGAGGTGAAACCAAGTGAAGTGGACAACATCCCTGAGTGCATCCAGAGAGTTTCCCCAGAGGTCACCTTCATCAGCTCTGCTGCTGATTGGCCAACAGAGGGGGGAAGTGAGCAAAGGAGCTTGTAGATGATCAGCAGGAAATCAACAAATGCTCCTAAATGTAGCTTTCCTTGTTATCACAGCCCCATCTTACACAGCTAAGGTTGTCTAGGTTGTTTGTGAGTAGGAAGTGTAGGAAAATTAAGCATAGGTTAAAGGTTTATTCCCAAAAAGTTCGTCAGATTTTATCAATATAAATACTTACATAAATACTTTTTTTAAAGGTAATTTAATGTCATAAGGCATCTACATTCAAGCTTCCCTAGCAAAGAAAAAAACCCAAAACAGAATAAAAACTCAATTAAAGTAAACTCCTACAGTAAATTGAGTTGCAACGGAGACACTTATGAAAGCTGCAATGTCGAAACCAAACTAAATGGGTTGTTAATGGATACAACATGTGCACAACATGAAACGGCAGCAGCCAAACCAAAGTGAAATGAAGTGCAACAGAGAGAGTGTGCCCACTGTGTAAAACGTTCTCAAATCATACGGTTGCTTGTATGGCAGTTCAGCTCACACTTGATTAGTGGAAGAAGTATTCAGAGCTTCTACTCCAGTAAAAGTAGCTGGACCACACAATCAAAGGTCCTGCATGCAATGAGTTGTCGTGTTACATGATTATATAATATATTATGCAATTGTATTATGATCACTTCTTGCATTTCAAGCTGTGGTTGGTAGCTTTTAGAAGCAATTTCTTGACATATTTGCTGAAACTGTCACTACGTGTTTCTTCATAGTGCTTCTAATGGCATTGCTATACATGAATGAAAACCAATCAGAGCTGAGGAGTCTCTAATGTAGCTGTCAATTATGTAACTGCTCGTAAACTAGGGTCAAACTGTCAAACTAGGCAGCGCTGATCAAATATGAATTTTGATTCTGTTAGTGCATTGCCTTTTTTTCACCTCAAATGTTTTCTGGAAAATATTTATTTCAGTGTACTGTTTAGCTGTAAAATGAGAAAGTTTGCTGCAGCCAGTGGGCGGTCTTTCTCATCTTACAGGTAAACAGTACACTAAAATATGTTTCCGAAAACATCTGAGGCAAGAAATAGGCAATGCAGCAACAGAATCAAAATTCATATTTGATCAGCACTGCCTAGTTTGACAGTTTGACCCTAGTTCATGAATAGTGATTCACATTATTGGCAGCCATAACTGGGAGTTGTTTTTATAGAAACTTGAATCGTCTTTGTATTAAAAGAAGAGCAGATATGCTACGTGACATGGATTGATACATTTGTGACACAAGTGACACATTTAATTTTCATTTGAATGAGATAAGACCGGTAATGTGACACTTTAATTCCAGCTGTATCTTTTATTTTATTCTATTTATTTTTAATTTTATTTTTTTGTGTCTGTACCTGAGATGAATTCCACTGACTGGTCAGGTACACCATGATAATACCAACACAGATGATCAACAAAACATTACATTTAATGAGAGATTGTATGAAAATTACTGGGGGCTGAACTTTTCAGAACAACAGGACCCTTATAAACTATTTTAAATTATTTAATTTCAATTAATTGTCGATTAATTACGTTATCAACACGTTTACAAAAATTTCCAGCCACTTTCTGACGAGCGCTTAACAGTACTCTGCCATAAGCTCTTGTCCTACAAATAAGGACATTTTTAGGTGCAACTTGATACTTGCTGCTTCTTTGTTCTTATTATTTTCATATAAAACATTTTATTGCTGAAATTAATATATCAATTGGTAAAAGAAAGAAAAAACTTAAGATACGAGTTTTTCTCTTTTTAGTGAAGAACTTTCTAATGTAGAGAATGTTCTGAGCAGTCACAAAGCTGTCAGCAGACATGTAGAGTTACTGACTGAGTCCTCAGTGTTCAGCGGTGAACTGAACTCCTGCTGTGTCCTGAAGTATCCTCTGCTGCTCACAATCACCATCAAATCTAATTTGCACAAAACACACAAGCATGCGATCACTTGCGCCAACACTCAGCAGATTCAACCCACTGCTTCCCCTTCAACACTGAGTGTGTGTGTGTGTGTGTGTGTGTGTGTGTGTGTGTGTGTGTGTGTGTGTGTTGTAACTAACTCCCATTCAGTTTGTTGAGGTGAGATCGCTGCAAACATGTGCCAATGCTGAGGGAGACACAAGCTCACACACTCCTAAGTCTCTCTCTGTCTCTCTCTCTCTCTCTCTCTCTCTCTCACACACACACACACACACACACACACACACACACACACACACACACACACAGATCGTTGCCTGTGAAAGAAACCATTATCCCCCACGGAGCCCCAGACATCTGGGCTCACTACACACAGCATGCAGGCAGCCCACACACACACACACACACACACATCCGCGCACGACTGTGTGTGACAGATCAAGACTGTGTGCGAGAAAGACGGACAGGCTTGGACAGTGTGTGTTCTTGCTGGACACATGAAACACAGCAAAGGAGGGGGGGAGGATCATGAGAGAAAAGGTCTGAGTCAGGACAGGTTCCCCATAACGAACCCCCCACCCTTCTCATTCCCATAGCAACGGGAGCTGGCACACACGCCCGACAAAAAGGCATTCTGGGAAAGCACAGGTTTTATATTGCCCCTGGCTTTACACTCCTGTGCCATCTCCCCGGTAACACTAATGCTGCTCGACCCACTAACATTTACTCTCAGGCGACACACACGGTGGTATACAAATGAACTGTCACACAAACACACACACACGTGCACACACACACACACACACACACACACACACACACACAGCGTGTGACCCCTGGATGAGTTATGACAGTTCTGACAAGTCTCTTCCTCTCTCCCACTGTTTCCCACTGTTTCTTAATATCGCTCTCTCTCTTTCTCTCAAGATAAGCCTTTTACATATTGCTGTAGGAAAGGGGAAGAGATGTTTGAAGAAGAGGAAGAGGAGGAAAAAGGTCAGCAGGTGTCGTGACAATGGTGATAAATGATGTAATGATGGTTGACAAGCTAAAAAGAAAGTGAAAGTCACTGTTAACCCTTTGAAACCTGGATCGTCATCAGTTTTCTTGTGCCTATCCCAACATAAAAACCTCTGAAACATTGAGCAAATTGGTTTGATTTCTTACAAAAAAGGGGGGAAAAGGTAATAAACAACTTTGCATGAAATGTCTTGCAAATTGCAAATTGCAAAAAAAAAAAAAAAGGGGGAAAGGTGACAAGAAAATAACATTAAAAATTAGCCAAAAAAGAATAACTAAGGATAACTAAGGATTAATAACTAAGGAAAAATACCAAAAACTTTTTAAGACTATTTAGAGATAGTATAATTATCAGGTTTATATATATAATTCTGTATTCTGATTCGTATATATATATATATATATATATATATATATATATATATATATATATTATATATATAGTATATCCCTCTTTATAGACAAATTGGATCAATGCTGTTTAATGTCATTGTAGACCTTGATGCTAACTTTATGCTCTGTTTTCCTCTGCACTTTGACTCTGTCAGCCATTTAGGATAGACATTAAAATATAATATTTCTCCAGACAAGTGACAGTAATGTACCAATGGGTTGATCATTTTAGGTTATTTGTAACCTCAGTTTGACAATCAGACTAAGTTATCGTTTAAATTTAATTAGTTTCAGAGCTAAGCAGAGTCAGGGATTGAGTGACTGATGATGTGCTGATTCTATTTTCTTAATGTGATTTGCTGCTTTATTATATTTTTAAATAATTCCTCAGCTTTAAAAAAACATATTATTACTGTACTTTCACCACTGGAGGGACTAAACAGCCTCAGAGGGACTCTGTTTAGCGTGTGTTTCATTGCTATGCTTACAATATATCTATAATTGCTGCTTTACTGCAGAGACAATACAGGAACATTTCCCATCATACAGATAATCTGATTTAAATTGGACTGAATTTGGTTTTGCTTCTTCTCTGTGTATTTATGAGTTGTATCTAGCCTTTAGTTACTGATTACCCTGGGTTGTTGCGTCCTCTGACCCCCCCTGTGCCCACACCACAACACTAAGGTCAGAGGTCAAATGCCCTTTGGCCTTCCCTCCCTCGCTTTGTTCCCTTTCCTCCTTATCCTTTTTTTTTTTCATTTTATCCTCTTTACTCAATCTTCTGAGAAGAAAGCGTAGAGATTTTCACAAGGTGGATGTGGATATATTATCTGGTAAAAGAAGGAGAGGGATGCAATGAAGTAAAAGAAGATGATGTTGGAGATGTGTGTGTGTGAGTGTTTGTGTGTGTGTTAGGTGTCACGAGGGCTGTCTGGGGTTAGGCCAGTAAATGAACAGCTGAGAGCTGTGATTTAGTCTGTATAAAAGCAGCTCAACTGTCATAACAAAGACACTCTGACAGCAGGCCAACCGGAGACAAAGAGGAGTCACCGGCCCCCAGGAGGCCTCAAAGACCCCTTTGGACACACACACATACACCCATACACCACACACACACACACACACACGCACACTTACACAGACAATGGGGAGTCAACAGCGGGCTCCCAGAGGCCTTGTGAGGGTCCAGGGACCAGACTAAGCTTGGTTGAAAGAACCCCAGAGGTGTCCATTACAAAGCCCGGCAGGCGTCATAGGACCACAGCAGTCACCCATGGGCCCCGTCACTAGCACCCTTAGTCAGCTTCAGAAGGTGATGATTCATCAGCAAATATCTTAACCAAAAACAAATGTTTCCAAATAATGCAGTGTAGATATATTAAGTGTCATGGTGTATGTGGGACCATTATTGACTTTAGCCAATTACTCAACAAGTTTGTAATTTCTGATTAGTTAGGAGTTGACGGACAAGTTAGCATTGCACTCCTATGACGCTGTCAGACTCATGATGGACAGTTTAAAATAAAAAGGTTTAAAATCAATGCAGCAAAATTTCCACCCTCTTTGTTGTCTTTGTCATTGACTATTCAGTCAGAAATTCAGGTGTCCTATGCTCATAGTAGCTATTGTAGCCTGTGAGTCTACAGTGGTGTGGTAAGCTCAATTCTTTCTAACTCTACATCTTCAATTATTTTCACCAACACTGACTTAAGTTACATCACTTGCGGCAATTCTCTGTGTTTTAACATCTTTAGCCGCATTGTTTTGGTTTTGCAGCTCATGACTGTCTGGATTCCGTCTAACCTCTGTCATTATTCTTGCAGAAAAAGCAGTCAGCTGTTTGTTTGTTTTTTGTGAAAAATTCTGATAAACCTATAGTCCAGCACCAAACAGCAGACAGACAGTTAAAGACTAGCTGGAGAACATGGTAGATCATTTAGCAGCCAAAGAAGTTAGTAGTTGGTAAAGGCTGACAATAGCTAAAAGGACAGTGAATGGACTTGACTTACATTTATCAGGTTGGTTGAAACATATCTCTGCTGAGATCTCTGTTGAGATTTTTGTTGGATGTGCAATTAGGCAACTGTTTGCTAAAAGGTCTCTGCAAAAACTTAGTTTTTCACCTGGGCCCAGTGCCTTACATCATGTGTTATGAGCCTGATGTGAATTTTGGCAGCTTGGATTGGGTTGCTTTATTTATTTTTTTAAAATGTTTTTATAAGCTAGCAAAACTATAACCAAAAAAGTGGTTTATTGACCCGATCATTACTGTAACACCAATCTTTAATATACAAGACAGCCCATGCCTAACTTTAACTTCAAACATAGAGATTCTTTTTTGAATGTCATGCAAATGATACACTGAAAAAATATACAACTACATAGTGCTTAAATATATTGACATAGATGGACTTTATTATGTCAGACAACAAAAATATACTCAGATGGGGGTCTGTATTGTGATTCGGAGAGTAGTGCATCAGTAAATACCCAGCCCAAGTAGGCTTACAAGGCAGATCATCAATTTCCATGTACGAAGGTTGAGACCAAATATACAAATTAGAGGAAAACATGACCCATATATACTCTATGCCTTCATACTTGACATGCATTGAATAAACTGATTTCATATTGTTTGCACATATTACTCTGTCTAGTTTGCCTAATTTTCCAAGCTTTAGAAATAAAACTAACCCATACTTAGCCATTTACATTTTTTCCAACTTCTTATTTTCATCAAACCAAATATAATTAAGGATGATTTATTCTACAGTCTTGATGCATGCAGGTTATTCAAAATATGAACATGCACTCAGAACACAGGCTGAGACAGTCACAGAGCTCGCTGAAGCATGTATTGCTGCATCCTACGAAACCACACCCATCAAGGCGCAAAAGCAAGTTTTTAGAGTCCCATGTGCTGACACATTCACCAACAAATCTGGCAGCAATATGTCATTTTTGGTTGTACTAAACCACAATGGTCTATAAAATATTACTTAAATAAATTAGTTTCAGTCTAACTTCAACCACAGAGGGGTCCAATCATAAAGTGCTCATAAGAGGTCAATTTAGAAGGCAGGCAACCTATGCTATTTCAGTTTTCAGGACTTGTTGGATAGGTCAGGTTTCTCTTCCTTCCTTTTAGGCAACCAAACTGTGTCTGATTTTGTTCCACTGTATTTTATTATAATCATTGTTCTGTTGGAGTAAATCATTGCCTGTCTCATATTTAGAAGGCATAAGAAAACAAAAAAGACTGAAGAATTTGTTATGCATCCTGTTGATGTACAGCATTAAATCCTGTGAAGTTTTTCTCCTCTCTTTCTCGTCTGTTGTTCTGTCTGTCAGTCAGTGTCCTGCAGGCCTGTCCAGCAGCAGTAAAAGGATGAGTGTGGCCCCTCCATCCTATTAGGCTCAGATTAATCAGCCTTTTCTTCAGAGTCAAGGAGCGTGATGAGGAGAGGCATTGAGCCCTCTGTAACCCCCTTCCCACCTCCCCCCTCTCCTCCACCCTGCTACCCATCCACCTGCTGTGGCTTTGTCTGTGGCTTTGGGAGAGCTTTGGCTTTCAGCAAAAAGCCAGCACTGACCACACACTTCAACCGAAGTGCACACACTGAAGCTGGCATAAAGGCTGGAAAAATCAGCTGCCACAGAGTGCTCCTCTTGTCCGGGTGGAAATGCCACCGGAACAAGGTTTTGACCATGAAGGGACACTTAAACTCCCCTCTGAAAGTCATACTAGTGAAATTTTCGAAGTTATGATTGCAGACAGGGCGAGGCAAGTTTCCCTGCAGGTTTTATAGACTTTGGAGCAAAATTCTCCCACACCACAGTGGAATGATGTCTCTGCTCAGACATGTGATACAAAAATAATCAAAACACAGTCCAGCGTAGTCGGGTGGAATCTGATGAAATCATAATTAGACCTTGAAAATGACTTTGTCTCTATGAGATTAACAAGCATGAAGGAGGTCTGGAGACAATCTCGTCAGAAAATGTGATATAACGAGAACTTTAGCCTTTTTACTGGCTCTAAGTAATGAAACAGTACTCTCCAACACGCCCTTTTAGCTTTCCAACAGTACCTACACTACAACACTAACCTGTATTTACAGTTTAACAAAATAAAGACTCCAATCTTTTCCATTTCATTTTGATAATATTCCATCAAAAAGATCTCTCTTGATGTATCAGTCTATTATCTCTTTGATAAGACTAAGAACCAGATGATCAAGCAATCCATCCACAAGTTCTGAAAATACTGAACTAAAAGGCAAAAATGTCAACCTCATGGTGGTGAAAGAAAAAATCAGAGAATCACCAAAGTGATTAGGAGTTACAATCTTAGCACTATGCATATTTGTACAAAATTTCTGTAATAATCAATCATGATTTCATGACATTTTGACCATTCATTGGCTCAAGAAGAAAAGTCAAAGGATCACTACAGTGATTATGATTTATCCCCTTGGGACCATGAATATCTGATGAAAATGTACTAATCTATCTTGATGTTGAGAAATTCATTGGATAGGTGAAACTTTTGACCCACTGATAGCTCAAGGAAAAGTCAGAGGATCCCCAAATTGAGTGGGAGTTGGAGGGGGCCATGAATATAAAAAAATTAATATATAAAATTCTGTACTAATCCATACTTGATGCTGAGAAAATCCACTGGATAGGTGAAAACGTTGCCCTGTTGTTGGCACGAGAGGAAAATGGAGAAGGATCACCAAAGTGAAAGGAAATTATCCTCTTGGGACCATTAATATCATTGCCTAATTTTACCACAAATTTATCAAGTAGATGTTGAGCAATTTCCCTAAAAGTAAAAATAAAATATATATTAAAAAATGAGAGAATCACCAAAGTCAGTGTGATTCTTTCTCTGGGGACCATGAATGTCACTACTAAATGTCATGGAAATCCATACAATAGTTGTTGGCACAGTCTGGACCAAAGTGGCATAACAACTAACTGGCCAAGTTATTGAAATGACCATTCCTGGAGCCATGTCACGTCAAGAGAGATCGCCATTCTTCCTGCCTTCTTTAGAGCCTCCCTCTGAGCGAAACATCTCTTCTCTGTGAGTGCCTCTGGTGTTTTTCGTTTAGATGGTACATCAATTCCCCGATGTCCTCATTAATCTCGCTCCCTGCTTCTACTGGATTCGTCTGCTCCGCTCCCTGCCAGCCTGACGCCAACTCTGCTTCCTCCTCAACCATGAGCCCTACCTGCCCCTCTCTGGAGTCCCCGCTTTTCCCACAAGCTCCCCGCTGTAAGTCTTCCTGCAACTTACCTGATACATTCACCTGCCAGTCCGATCCACGTTCACCATTTCCCCACCCGAACTGTGAACTACCACCTGCGAATGTGAGCTCACCCCAGTCCCTTTACAAACTCTGCTTGACCCTTGAGCTCTGCTCCACCACAGAACTGATAACTGTCCCTGCTTACCTGCAGCCTGATTATACTCATCTTTGCTCCATTCAACCTGCCAAAAGATTAAATAAAGGTCATTACCAACTACTCACCTGCTCTGTTGTACTGCAATTGGGTCCTACCACACCTCTTTACACTTTTTTGCCTGGCCACTTAAGCCCTTTTCACAGATGCACTGCAAAGGTAAAATTATCTAGACATTTCCTGGATGAGCTGTATGTGAGAATGCAAATTTCCAAAGCAGTCTGACAGGGCATGACACAGACTTGACTTTGCCAGCTACCTGGCACCATTGTCCGGAGAATTCACAACAAGCGAGTGGGCAAGTTGATGGTGTTTCCATCATTCGGCCTGCACAAAACCGGAAGAGCACAGGATGAAAGAGAAGGGTCATTAACACTAATATGCAAACAAAAATGTCTCCCTGGAAGACAAAGAGATTCAGGAGCCTCTGTCAGTAAGGGCCATCACCTAAATCCTCAGGCAAATTCATAAAACAGCAAGAGGTTGTTTATGACCAAATTACAAACCAGCTACGTGACAACGGCGTAATCCATGTCATCCTATACACTTCACTCAGGCGCCACCTCTCACTTAAACTAGAATATTTCCAGTGGGCGATAACGCGTCTGACATGGACGATTTACTGATGTGTGCAACATGTGTGAAAGGGCAAATCTGATTCTCTGGACATTGTCCAAAATGGCTTTAGAGTACTCTTCGCTTTTATCCTCCCTGAGTCACACCCTGGTTATTCAACAATGAGAAAAAGAGGGAGAGAGAAGGTCGAGGTGGAGGCGGGTGGGCCCTCGAGCCGTTGACTGCATAGGTGCTGGCTTCAGCATTGGTTGGCCCACTCTTTCCCCACATTTACTGGCTGTGACTTCCTCTGTTTCTGGTGACAGAAGCCACAACTATGTGTGTGTTTATTCCTCAGCGTCACTCAGCAGAGAACACTTTCCTAACGGTATTTTTGTAAGTGCTGGAGGCCTGTGTGTCAGCGCTGAAAGTTCCAATATCCCACGTGTCTGTTGTCAGGAGTGCGCTTTACCATCATTGAACTGATAAGCAGTATATTGCAGAGTAAGTGTTTGCTTCAACATGTTGAGAGGTCTAGGTCCTTGCTGTGTGTTCATCTACCTTATCAGAGCCATTTCTCTAGTGGACAGGAAATTAGACAGTTGCCTTCAGCTGTGAAGGTTTGTTTAAGTATTCCAGGCATTACCACAGTGCTAGTGTGAAAACAACAACAGCTGACAGCTCCAGCCTGCCGAGCTTCGCTCTCACCACAGGCTTCCCTTCTCCGTTCAGCCCTGTGTCATTTTGGCCCACACATAAACACTCACAGTCTCAGTAGAATTTAATTTGGATTATTCTTCTGTTTTCTGAGGGTGCTGAACCACGTCACCGCTTGATCTAACAACAATTCAGCCGTCACAGAAGTACCACGAATGTGGTCCTGATTTGCTGCCCAGGCTACAACTTGCACTCCTGAACATACCCACCACTGAGGTCAAAGAGTTCTGCATTTCATCATTTTCTCTGAGGTGTATCTAATAAAAGTTGTGAAATATTCCCCTAAGAACAACTCTACTTTGGTGCGGCAAAGATATTATACAACACCAAGATTACTGACACACCCATCTAATCATTGCCATTGCCTGTGGGTGGCTCAGTGGTTGTGTAGTGAAGTGGATGATGATCTTGTCATTGCGATAAAGTCTTTACACAACACAGTGGGTCTCTGATCATGTCAAAAACTTGAGGAAACTGGACAGGCAGCTGAATCCATGTAAAGCATGATAAAGGTAACTAGAGAACTTTAATAGTGGACTACTTGTGGTTCAATACAACCATCCCTAGACATCACCTGACCAATAACTTCTGCACAGTCGCTCTGCTTCATGCTCAATCTATGATGCTAGCTACTAAGTTTTACTTTTACTTTTGCCCCCGTATACAGTATCTTTACTTTAATTGCAAGGTAATCCCAGCAGAGGCTGGTAACAGTTACATTTAAATGAAAGTGACCCTGTGTTTACTTTCTTCACTGGGACAGATGAAAGTTAAACAATTTCTTCAGTATAGGCTCAGCTTCGGGAAGGGAGGGGATACATAACAGGATGAGTTAGCAAGATAGAATAAGCATTATGTCACTGAACTGTTCAAAACACCAAAAACTAGATTTACCGCCATGTGGTTGAATGCCCCCGAGTACCAGTCAAGTTGCTCTTAAAGTTTACATCCATGTCTGTCACAGCATAGATGCTTTACTCACAGAAGATCTATACAGTCAACACTGTTTCAAGGTAGGCATCCAAGGTTCTTGAGTTATGACCAAAACTATGTTTTATGAGGTCACTGTGACCTTGACCTTTGACCACCAGATTCTAATAGGTTTATTGTTATGTCCAAGTGGATGTTTGTGCCAAATTTGAGGAAGCACCCTCAAGGCCATCTTCAAATACTGGGTTCAAAAAACAGATGCAAAGTCACAGTGACCATGACCTCTGAACACCAAATTCTAGTCAGCGTATCATTTAGTCCAAGTATATATTTGTGAAATTTGTCAGATTTAAAGAATTTCCCTCAAGGTATTATTGAGATATGCAATGCAATGCAAAGGCACTGTGAATGTGACCTGGACCTTTGACCACCAAAATCTTTTCAGTTCATCCTTTAGTCCTCTTGAATGTTTAAGCCAAGAATGTGTTGGACAGACAGATGTATGTATGGCTGAACAACTGGAAAACACAATGCCTCAGGCCTTGGCTATTGCATTAAAAAAAGAAGAAAAAAAAGAAGAAAAAACTGACCTGATCCGATTGAAAAATGTAATAACTACAGAGATATAGTGAATAGGTTCTTTGGCAATGACAGTGAAACCTATAGACCCAATTTAAGAGTCCGTCATAATTATCAATGCAATATAACATTACTGTATACATATATTATAGCACAACATACATTATGCTAACATTTATACACTGTGAGACACAATAATTTGAATTTTATGCAAATCCAGAAACAAAGATGAAAGAAAGAAGGTGTATGTCATTTTACTAAATCATTTTAACCGCACTTTGGCAGGAGAGACAAGTGAGGCACAGAGACAGGCAGTACACAGAGAGGGTGAGAGAAAGCAGCACTGTCAACTGCTTTCTACTTGAATGCTTAAATTAAGCATTACACATAAAAATGTTTTCAAATGTTTTGTGATCAGTTTAGCCACTTCTGTATTTCCAGGTTGTATAGTGGATCATTCAGTACAACATTTAACTTGATTCTCATGTAACAGGCTTCTGCTTAACAGATCATGTGTACTTCTGCTCACTGTTTTGAAGCTATTGTTATCCAATTCATGGTCTCCAAACATCTTAAAATGCACATATTTAGAAAAGGGACATATTTTTTTGTCCCAGGAGGGACCCCCAAAGGTTCTAGCAAGCTCAGTTGGACCTCAGTATTTTTTTTCTTTTAAACTTTGCATACAGCCAGGTGTGCAGCAACCCAAAAAAGGTCTTTTGTTTCCCTAACAGTGACGTGAGACTCAAAAATTCTGTTAAGTAATTATAACAGAAAAAAATGGAGCCATTAGAATGACTAATTTTAGTCAAGAAAAATCAATACTTGTCTCAGAAACACATTCTTTTGCTGCCTTTGCTTTGATTGCTCAGTTAGCAGTGTGTTTTTATTAAAGAAATAAAAATAACCAAATACAAACGTAAATGTAATGGTCTTTTTTTTCTAACATGCAGAGGAGAGTAAGTCAATTTTTCAGCTCTATGTTGTCTGCAAAGCCAAACAAGTTTCAGCAATCACAGCCATGAGAGGCAAAACACAGGGCAATAAAACTTTATGTATAAAAAAAAAGTAAACAATGACTAAAAATAACATTCAAATGTAAAAATCTAGAGTATGTAGGAAATTTCAGCAGAACATACTTAGACAAAAATTACTATTTTTGTATTGCTATTTTAAACAATATGTTGTGAATATTTTACTGTCTTCCTCAAATCATCACCCCCCGGTCAGCTGTGCCCCTTCATCCCCAACTTACAGCTGGTCTCTGTGGTTTTCCTCTGCACACCTCAGTGTGTGTCTGTGTTGGACTATCAGATGGCAGACAGGGATTTAGGGTCGGGATCTTTGCTGTGTGAGGTCAAAGCTCTGGCATTTCCAGTCGGAATCACAGTTCCACGGAAAAACCGCAGCGTCAACCCCACGATCCCCAATTACCAGGACACACGCAAAGACACATGAACACAAAGACACCCACATGAAGTGCTGTCACAAAGGGACAGCGGGGTTAATGCTCAGTTAGATCTGGTATGCACACTCTGTAGACCTGTAGTGGATAAATTCAGAGGTATATCTCTGAGTATAGAGTGTAAGGGGATTGAGTGCATGGGTTTTAGAGGGGAGTTTTGTTGTTTGAACCTCAACTCAAATAGCTTGACTGCAACTTTTTCACAATGTGTCTAAAAACTGCGACTGTTAGGAGGTTTAATATGTAATTTGGGGGATAGCCATATACTTTATGTTAGTTTGGAAGTCAGTGGAAACTAACTTACTCTGTCATTTAGGTATGTCAGAGCATTGCTCAGTGAGGTTGCCAAAGCTAGAGATTTCTTATAATATGTTAAATTTACTTATTTGATTTGAAAAAAAAAAGGCTGGTGATAAAAGGGGTCTACAACAAGCATGTTTTTCCTTATAAATATGTTATTGATGACCTAAAAACCTGGGAGTAAAGATCAACAGGTTGATAAATGTAAGGAACTGCTTTGCCTCAGGGATTGCAGCCAGCCTAATAAATTTCATGATGAACTGTAATTGATTACTTATCATGCCCCAAGCAGAATCCATCACTTTCATTCAGTTATGAGTTTTAAATACACACAGCAGCCTGAGGATGTGTGAGTGACAGCTGATGACACAGCAGCTTCCTCCAGCCTGTGGAGCTACAAGTCTCAGTGGAGCAGTGCATACACACGTACACACAGTTATAAGCCTGACTTCAAACCTCAAGCCCCTTTCCCCCCTCCATTAACCATCTCCACACTATGATTAACCTTTTGGAACCTGAGTAAACTGGCTTAATTTCTTTCAAAAGCCTAGGAAGAATGCAATGAATAACAAAAAAAGAAATGACCCCCAAATTTGCAAGGAATTAATAAAATGTACAAGTAAAAATTCTTGAAAATTAGTAAAAAAAAAAAAAAAGAAATCAAATGAAATTAAAAAAAGACCAGAAAATGGTGCTTGATAAGTTAAAATTATTTTGTAACATAATTTTAAACTGATGATAGTATGATAATTATACATACAGATTTCCCTGGCTTTGTCCCTATAGCATTTTCCTTTATCTTTTCAAAAACAGTTTCCCTTTATTCCCATGTTTTTAAATTAAATTGCACCAATTTGCTCAGAGTTCAAACTAGCAAAAGGCGTCTGAATGTAACATAAGGAAAGTGACATTGATCGAGGTCTCAAAGGGTTAACAAATAACGGCCAGGAAATAAAGACAACAAATACAGTAACTTCTTGGGTACATGCCTTCAAATACACTCACACATAGCTGCACGGATACACATACACAAACACACACACACACACTTACAAACATACATGCATAACACACACAAGAGCGTGCTCAGCCATAAAACCACTGGGCTCCAGAGACAAAAGCCTTGTCATGCTCTGGTGGGGTCCTGTCACTAATCCACACAGCTTTAGGGGTTGCAGACAGCAGACACACACACACACACACACACACACACACACACACACACACACACAGTGTAGATCAGTGTGAAAGAGAAATTTGACACACACACTGCCTGGATTTGCGGATACATACTTACACACACTGACTCTCTCACACACACACACAGACACACAGACAGTGGTGTTGTGTAGCCGGCTGGCTGGGTGTTAAGGCCAAGCAGAGCTACTGGCGACAGGTTGGAGAGAGGAGATGGCTCACTAAGCCTAATCACACAGGGGAATGCTGTCTGGGGCACCTGACCATCAAAACCCTCACTGAGTGTGTGTGTGTGTGTTTGTGTATATGCTTGCTTACTTACAGTTTAGCATGTGTGTTTGAGTGTCTGCATGTGTGTGTGTGTATGTGTGTGAACTCCGGACGAGGGCAGTCATAATTGGGGCTTATCGCCCTGAACGGAGCAGAAGGAGAGGTGCCAGAGCAGGATTGGGGGCGTCTGACCGGAGCTGGAGTTTAATGGGGGGTGGGGGATGTAATGAGTCATCCAGATTCTTACAGGCAAAGCCTCACACAGCCGGAGAACATATTCCATACACTGAGCACACTCCATCCCATAAAACTCAGCATCAATTACTTTAATCCGCAGATCAAAGACAGCACAAAATGTTTGATGTTCATCTGTTCTGTTCAACTGTTGATATTCTCTGGAACCTGCTCACATCTCCGCTTTGATATTAGTAAGTAAGTCAAATCGGCGTGACAGTAGATTTTTATCAGCAAGACATTAATTGACCCCTAAAAATGTTTCTCTGACCTCTGCAAGTCCAAAAGTCAACACAGTTAAGTGACCTAGCCAACCAGCCTTAAGTGAATTTGTTGTCACATAGTGATTCACAGAAGAGGCTGGCATATGCTTATATAATAAATATTTCATTAAATTAACATTTGTATGTAATGTCAAAAATCAAGGTAGTCTTACATACCCTAACTAAACATTACATGTTCTCACTTGTTCAAAGTCTGCTTGCCTCCCTGTTGCGATGTCTACTGTCATTTCAGCCCATTCTCAAGCCACTTTTTGTGTCCACATGATACGACACTGGACACCCTCAGCTGAGAATGTGGCTGGACAGAACCTATCGTGTCAGCATGACACGCCATTGGACAACGTCGGGTTGAAATGTAATGTAATATAAGGAGCGCCAAGGATCCAACAAACCATATATTGCTGCTTTGCAGCAGACTTTGGCGTCTATATATTATCCTTCTGCGTTTGCTGTTGGTGTTCCGGGATGCTGCTACTATGATGTCAAAACAAGCACATGGTGGGATTACGCTGCATGTATTAGGCAACAAAAGCACATGGCAACCAATGCACACACTAGCTTGGACGGATAGGATTAGGCACACAAGGCACATGGAAAACTGTAGCAAAAAAACATCACATTGGGACAGGAAGCAAGTGTCAAATTCTGCAGTTCCTTGAATGGCCACTTGAAGCTGGCTCCAAAGCAAGTCGTCCCATAGACGCCCATGTTAAAATGCCCAACTTTACAGCAGCAATAAACATGTTTACAGCCTTGTACAAAAACGGATTTGGTGTCTGTAGTAACTTGACATTCACGACAACTGTACAGGTGGTGCATTAGTATAAACTGTAACTCACCTGGGTGTCTGCTGTGTCCTCCATTTCTCAGTCAGCTGCACCCTCTTGTCCAAATATGGTCATTTCTGGCTCCAACGAAACAAGATAGTGATGGCCAAAATGCCAAACTCGAGGCTTCAAAATGGGAGTCCACACCAACGAGTGACTTCACAAACCTTGAATACAATAAATCAAAAAGTGAAATTATGGAAGTGCATTTAAACAAACAAGCAAGCAAGCGAAAACAAAAAAAAAAACCTTGGATAAAGTTTAAAAGTTGGTGAGAAGAAGTTAAGGAGTGGATTGGTGGAATATAACTAGAATATACATTTACTCAAATTTTCTGCATTTATATTTTCCCCTATATAACTTCAGATGCAGATATTGTACCTTTAACCCCACAACATTTATCTGGCTGCTTTAGTTACTAGCTATCTCATAGGTCCAAGATTTTACAAAATATATGACCAGTATACAAAAAATATTTAAAAAAATATTTTCCTTGACATAATACATGCATCACTAATAATATTCCAGTAATATGTGTAGCATATATGGTGTCATTTTTGCTTTGGAGTATTTTTACTGGTGCTTTAGAATTAGTGCCATCAACTGTTTATCTCAATGAACCAACTGATAATATTTGCAGTATTGGAATGGAAACACATGTTAATTTATGTTTTAATTAGCTAATTCTCTGGAAAATTGGTAAAAAGATCTTGTAAAGATCTGCAGCTTTTCTTTACTTACTACTTAGTTACTTACTTCTACTTAATCTTTACTTTATCTGATTTTAAAAGTGAAAAAAAATTGAGTGATAGCTCAAAAAACAGAGCAAACCCCCCCCCAAAAAAACCACCACATTTTAGGACTTGACATTTAAGGACATCAGAAACTTGTGACTAAAATATCTAGGTATTTCTAGGCCTCCCAAATTCCCAACTGTGTGCTGTTAGTGATTGAGCCCTTTCACATCTTACTTTACTTAAATACACCTTAAATTCTTAAATTCTGACAGAATGAAAGGTATTTAGATATTAGCAGCTGGTGACAAGCTAGAAAAACAAAATGTGCTTGTCAGATTTTTTTTTTTAAATGTAGGTACGGTATATTCTCTGTTATTGTCTTTGTGTCCATGGAAAGTTTAGTCCTCTTTAAATGAAATAAAGTGAAAACAAATACTTGCTGTGGATTGTTATTAAAGGTACAGCAGGGATAGAGGGTGAGAGGTTCTGGAAGAGCGGTTGCAACTCACACTCCATCCATTTAGTGAATTCCTTTGAACGTGGGCCGGTATTGTTGTGAGCAGAGGTGGAGGCTTTAGGCAAAGAAGAAGAAGAAGATAGAGTTTTGTCTGGTGTCCAGCATCTGGAGAGTCTTACTCAAATCACAAGAGACTTTTATTGATTTTCTTTTTTAAACATTTTGCCTTTCAACAGCTCCTCTCCATCTCTGCCACGTTATGAGAGGATTGTCACGGAGTGAACTCAAGAGGAATTTAGAGATTAAAGCTCAAAGGACATTTTGGTGAGGGTGATATGAGTTATTTGGCTGGAGTTATATAGTTGTCTATGATTGGAGTTGCACATTTAGTTCATCATGAAGGACTCAGTGGAGGAACAGAGAGCACGCTGCAGGTACAGGTGTTTCTAATGTGAATGTAGGTGAACTCAGGTAAAAAAAAAGTTGTTTTCATTCCTGTGGCCCCTGCATCAGTTTATGAAGGTTTATTTTAGGGAGTATGAAATATTCCATGTAATCTTTGGCATGTGGACTGCCCAATATAGCTTCACAATACAGTATACGAGGAATACTATGTGCTTGGCTACCTTCATTTCTCCACAACAAGCCAGTCATCACTTGATACATTATAGTCTTAACTTCCTCCACACGACCTGTCAAAAAACTAAAACCCATCTGCTTTACACACCCCCTCTACCTTTCTCCTGCAAATTTTCATCTCCCATAGGTTTATCTTTATGTTTGGTCACACCAGCAGTCCTGATTCCTACTGTATGTCTTCTTCTTCTTTACTTAATGTAAAGAGAAATGCTCCACAGTTGCAATTGCACAGGGCGCCAGTTATATATCTTGGAAAAGAGAACCAGTAAAACTAATTATAACATTGTCTATCTAAATCATGTAATTTCTGAATGTTGGGGTAAAGACAAATACAGTTTGTCAGATGAAATAGACAAGGTACCTTTACTGGCACCTTACTTGTGAACCTGCATATGATGCTCAGAATGTAAAGTCCTTCTCTTTTTAATGGATCGTTAAAATTTCATTCCACAAAGCTATTATTCACTTGGTACTATGTTTCTTGGTCAAAATTCCACTTTGACTGGTCATTGGTTAACCAAAACATCTTGTACTGTTAGTTCCATTCTGGCACTGCAGAAATTTGTGCAGACAGTGTGTACATAGATGATGCATGGATGACAATAATGTTTGTCATACAGACCAAAAATTTTTACCAGAAAAAAATGATTGTATTGTATGTTCCTGCAAACCACGGATATATCACATTTGTACATGATTACATAGTGGACACATTGAAACTTTACATTTTAAGAATGCTATGTTTAACATGTGGTTAAGTTTAGGCACAAAAACCACTTGGTTATGGTTCGGACATCATGTTTTTGGCTTGCAGTACCCAGTCTTCGTGGCAAAATCCCTGCTGGAAACACAGCAATGTCTCCAAAAAACACAACCACTTTTCATGGCACTATCATGGCAGGACATGAAGCAATATTTTGGTGAAAAACAATTGCTTTTCAGGGCAATATCCCTGGTGAATACACAGTGAATTGCTAAAAAACAACCATGTGGGAAAACTACACTAAAACAGGTCTTGCTGTGCTGACCCTCTGGCTATGCAAATACATTTACTCTGTCTTTGACTTTTTTGGATAATCTGCTTCACTTTGACTTGTACAGTTGTGGTCATCCTTCATCAGTTAAGCTTGCTGACCATCCACATATCTCTAAAATTGACTTTAGACTTCATTTGACGGCTAACAACCCACTTGTGTGTTCCATCTCACCTTATTCACCTAAAACAGACACAAAGACAGAGGAGAGAACTACTGCGTATCAAGAAAAGTTAGACATAAAAGTTTAAAAGTGAAAAATTCTGAAACAGACCAACAATCAGACATGAGACTTTGGGATCAGGTGATCTCCATCGCTCTAAAAGAGCAATGGCTTTCTTATGCTAACATCAAACAGAGCTATTACTGCTTACGCAAAGCACTAGTTCTCCTTAACTTATCAGGTTACAGTTCATGTCTTACCCTTTAACCTTTAATCCAGAATTCACATTCGCCTTTTGGCCGCGGCCCCTCGATCTCACAGCATTATCGACACCCTGAACCCAGAGGAGCAGCCATTATCATTCTGCCCTGTGGTCCAACTCTGTCATTGCTTCGTCCTACTTCCAATATGGTTATGATTAATCACTCTACCAGTAATCGGAGTGCCCTTCTTCCCCTCTTTTCCCCTCCCTCTTCTTCCATGGGCTCCAGATGACTGTCTGATGTCGGGGCATGAGACAATGGGATCCAGATGCGTGATCGATGGAGGACAGACAATGTTCATAAGCGGCGAGGCATTGTGGTTTAAAGTTACAGACATACGGTCCCATCCGCTGGCCTGGCCTGCCTTGTGGCTGCAAGGGTGATTAATGGGACTTTACTGGCAGCGAGCGGGACTTGTTTCCGCTCTAACAGAGATTCAGAAAAACATGTTGCGTTCAGCTCATGCACACTTCGAGCTGTTAATGCATGATTTCATTAGTGCACATATGTAGGCACAGGGTAAACCCCCAACATCCTCCACTGTCAAAATGATGGGTTCCTGGAGGTCTTGGGGTAAGCAGAGATTAGATGTAAGAGGATATATGAGAAAACGCAGCCAGGACATAAGAACGATAGCGCGGAGGGTGCAGGGTGGCTTTATAGTTCTGGTTAGAACACCACGAAGCGTCCTGTAAGTCACATGATCGGCAGGCAGTGTGATATCGTCATGTAAATCGTCATCTGGAAGAGATCATAGAGCACACGTTCATGCTTAAACAATGCACTCACAAGACAAATTCACCACAAATCAATAACCGATAACCGCGTCAGTGCTGTCAGTTCTCGTCTTCTCCTCCATATACCATCGCCTCAGTCTCATCCCTCATGTCTTGTGTTTCCCCCTTATCCTGACTCATTTTTCTCCGTAAAAACGCATCAGAGTAGAGCCCCGCTGTCTCTAGAGAGCTGGCCTGGCTGCAGTATGATACTGTATGGCATGGCTGCAGGGTCATGTGCTGAACAGATGTGGTTTGTGAGGAATCTCTGGGTGGCTCCGCATGCTATCTGATGATACACAGAGGATTAGATCTGATGGCAGCTGACTCCGGACCTTTCTTTCCACTTGCAATGAATCTGTCTGATTTGTTTTGTAACTGGTGTTTTTCATATTTTATACACACAAACACAGCCCGTGTAAGAAACATGCACTGTAATTAGCAACATGCTGTAGATTAGCCTTCAGAAAGACATACACATGTAATCTAGCATTAAAATCGTACCATGCACAGGAGTCCAGCTTGTGTTAAATGCATACTATGCAGGTTTGTCGCAAAAACGTGTAGACTCATACAAAAGCAATCCCTCTCAGTTGTCACTGATAACCCATTAGAAGTGTTTTTATTTACTGTATGTATGCATGTATTTTCTTATTTTGCTTCTGTGCCAGTGATAGCTATTGCCAGCATTATGTTTTCGGGTTGTGCATCCATCCTATTCTTGTAAACATAATATCTCCAGAACACTTTGAGGTAATTTCTTTAAATTTGGCACAAATATCCACATCAGTCAAGAATGAACTGATTAGAATTTGGTGGTCGAAGCACAAAGGTTAAGGTCACTGTCACTGTTTTTAGCCATAATTCAGGAATTCATTCTCTCATTGAAATAAAATTTCACAAAAATGTCAAACAGGATAAAATGATGTTATGATATTATTGTATATTGCAAAGGACAAATGACAACTTCACTGTGGCATCATTATGCTCTGCAAAAACACTTTTCTGGCTTTTAGGCAACGTCATAACTTGCTAACAAAAGAGGAGATATTAGGTTAGATACTGAGTTGGTGACACTAATCTCAAAACTGTGCTGATTGTATAGACCTTCTGTGGTGCCGGGAGAAGATGTGAAGCATTCATGTTTTTGTAAACTGTATCTGCAACTTGACTGCCGCACGGTGGCATACAACTACAAAGTAGCAGTTCTAGTTTTCTTATTATTTTGCAACAGTTCAGAACATTTCTGCAGCAGGCTGTTGGTTGGGACATTATAGAAACATAGCGATGTTTATGCAGTGCATATCCAAGAGGAAAATACAAAAATTGAGGCCACGGGGCAGAAAAAAAATGCAAATATAATAAGATAAAATGCCAAGCAAACAAAGAGTGAATCTGGCATTGGTTTTCACTCTCGCTAACGATACTGTTTAAGAACAGTGGCCAACAATTGCTACTTACTCTGCCTCTCCTTTACTAAGTCAACCCCACTGCCAAAATAAACAGTCTAAACACACACACTCAGACACTGCACCACAGTTTACCAAAGGTATCATCCTAAGTGTTAGGGATTAAAAATACAATAGCTTGAATCAACAAGGAGTGATTAAAATCTCAGTGTGAGGGGAACAGCCCAGCTCAGAGGTTTAACACTATAACCACAGACACTCCCCAAAGTGAGCTCTCAACCAAGGTCTCTCTATCTCTACTAACTGGCTACCTACTGACTTTATAATTGAGTAGCATTTTCCATAATTCAGACAGAGAGAGGAAATGGTCTTTCCCACTCCATTTTTGGATCCTGCGTCTTATTTTAAGGGTATAATACCTTCAGATGAGTAATACTTGACAAAACTGATGCATCACTAAGGAGACATCTCCTCCTCATCCTCATACTTGAAAAGTAATGACATTTATCTTAAGCAGCAGCAGTAGGCAAATGTCCTGAAGTGGTGGTGGAGAAAAGAGTCAACAAGTTAACACTAGGAAGTTTTATTTAGCATAATCCACTCATCATTTACCAGCCTTGAATTTCCATTACAGCATCACAGTGTAAAAAAAGATGTGTGGTATTGTGAGTTTGATACATATAAAATGTGCAGCCAATAAAAGTCTAGTCAAATCAAGTCAGTTAATTTTTTTTATACAGCGGCAATTCACAGCAGAAGTTGTCATATGACACATTTCATATAGAGCAGGTTTGCAGGCTCTTAAATGTATAGAACCCCAACGTCAAACCCCAATGAGCAAGGCAATAGCAGAAAGGAAACCTAAGGTTGTCCTGAACTGGGGGGGGGGGGTCAGTTATTTAGGATAAGAGCAATACTTACTCTTTCATAGCATAGTGTGTAAAATCTGTCTAGTCTTTGCATCAATATTTTTTGGGCTGATGTGTGAGCAACTTTGTCAAACTCAGCTAATGGAAGCAAACACAATCCTGTGACCTAGACATCTTCACTGTTAGGCACAACTTGACAGAAATGTGTCTGTTGGCATCATTGTTAAGTAAATATCAGACAAATCTGCAGGTGTGTGTACATGCGTTAAATTTGTTCTGTAAGCAGCAAGTCTTTATGAGTCCTTAACAATTAGCCTAATGACACTGGAAAGAGTAAGGAAATGCAAGGAATTATATGCTATTCACTACTTCCTGGGTTTCAAATACACATTTATCTCTTTGAAAATGAGATGTGGTTGCTAATGGTAACAGGTAACCTGCTGTTACTGCTGGGGAGGTGAGCTGCTGTCTGTGACTGTGTGTGGCTTGGCTGAGTGTGTGTTTTGGCTTGTGTGCGGCCTCAGGCGTGGGGGGGCAGTATGTGTTTTGGGGTCACTCTGAGGGTCTCGGATGGAATTACCACCCCTCTGCAACGGGCGCACACACACACACACACACACACACACACACACACACACACGCACACACACACACACACAAACATACAGGTACAAGAATAAACACACAGAGACTGGATTTTTACTGGTTCCAGTTCAGTGTGATTACCACTCCATTGCTTCTGGTATGAGTTCAATCTATCACTCGATTCTGACACTTCACCTCCATCACTGGCCCGATACTGTGTGTGTGTGTGTGTGTGTGTATGTGTGTGTGTGTGTGTGTGTGTGTGTGTGTGTGTGTGTGTGTGCGTGCGTGTGCGTGTGTGTGTGTGTGAATCTTGCCACCCAGGATGGAGACTTTAGTCTAAAGAATCTGCCTAAGGCCAACTGTGCCTATGTGTGTGTGTGTGTGTGTGTGTGTGTGTGTGCTTGTGTGTGTGTGTGTGTGTGCGTTTCTGTATGTTTAGGGTCCTGGTCACAGCACCCTATCTCTTTGTTAACCCCCCCTCACCCCCCCGATCCTCCACTATCCAGATGTGAAATTGCACTGGTGCAGGTGTGTGTGTGGGTGGGTCAGTGTTGTGATGTGTCTTCGGTGTCTGTGTTAAGATGTGCGATTTTATCTGTGCAGTTGCGTATGACTGGTGGTGTGTGTGTGTGTGTGTGTGTGTGTGTGTGTGTGTGTGTGTGTGTGTGTGTGTGTGTGTGTGCGCGTGCGTGTGTGTTTTGGGGCTGCAGGGCAGCTTTAGGATGACTGATGTGTTGTGAGCGTTGCTGAGGGACACCTGAGACAGCAGGCGGATCAGATGGACATCACTCCATCAGTAAAGTGTCAGTAAGTCTCACACAAACACTCACACACGTGCACACACAAACACCTATCAGGGAGAAGAACAGGAAGCAACAGATGAGACAAGACAACGAGAGAAGGGAGAGAAAGAGGGAGAGAAGGGGTTGGATATGCGTGTCAAGTCGGAATGTGTGTGTTGAGCAGGTGAAAAATGAGGAAGCTGTTTTGTAGACAGAGCGAGCGTAATTAGTACCACACGCACACACAGACATACACGGACACGTTCTGAGAGGGTTGTGCATATGTTTGGCAGTTTGGCGTGTTCATGAGTTTGAGTGCTAATCAATGAAGCTGCCAAGTTTTTCATGCTTTAGTTTGCAGTTGGGGACAGCATGTTAGTACAGTTATGTAAGTCATGTTCTTGAGTACAGGTTTAGAGTATTACCATTTCATGCTACGTTACATTTCTGCTCCACATTTCAGAGCAAAATATCTTCTTTTTACTGAACAATAGATAGGCTAGTTAGTTTGAAGATTAAGATTTTGAATATAAAATACATGACCAGCCTCTATTTAATATAATACTGTTGTCGATTAAACTACCTGACAGTACGAAAACTTGTTCAAACTAAACCCTGTCTTGCGATAGGATAATTCCAGCTAAAGCTTAAAACAATTGTCAGCCAGGAGCGTAAAGTGGGGGGCAAATGACCCCATCCCCACCTCTAGTGCTCAGATCACACACATCTTTGAACTAGACTTTTCAATCGCAGCTACACACCTGTGACATTTTTTTGACTTTATCTTGCACAGTTGTGACCTTACCATGCTGAATTAAAATGTCCACAGACAAATATAGAAAACATCTGGCAAAAAACCCCCAAAATGGCTACATTTGGTTTCACCAGGACCACATTTTTCCATGATGACACACATGAAATTTCAAGGAAATCCACTCATCAGTTGTTGAGATATTTTAGCCAAGACTGAAGCAGAAACTCACGACATCGCCATCTATAAGAACTTCATCCTTAAAGAAAAACAGGTTGTAAACACAATTTTATTATCTACTTATGAGGTATTTTTAATGTGTAAGAAAATATTTGCGTCAATATATAGCTTATAGCTCTATTTTTGATCTCTTCTCTAACTTCTGAGGGAAATATCTAGCTCATTAGCTGCTAAATGTTCCAATACGTTCACCAGCAAGTCACTTACTTTGTTGACCATGAGGACCTGGACAAATAGTAAGTGCAGGAAAAAAAAGGTGAATGAGAACAGAGAGACTGAACCAAAACATTAAAGTTATAGGCCGGAAAACTATAACAATAAGCTGAAAGACACTAAAAGTCTCAGTAGGACTGTGGCACTGACTATTGTGCATAGGATCATCAACCCCCTCACACAACATAATCATTTGACCCATTGTTGGTGCAAAATGTTGATTTGTAAAGTTTTAAGAACTCTATGTAAGACGACTCCTTCCACTACTGCTCTGTGTGTGTGTGGGGGGTGGGGGGGGGGCTTTAGTGTGTGGGACTGTGGTATTGTGACAACAATCTGCAGGCATAAAAATGTCAGACAGACTGAATCAGAGCGGGAAAAAGAGGAGGATGGAGGGTTACAAATTCTCTACAAATTGGCTCCCGTTCAGGACACAGAAGCCCGCTGATGACAGACATTCAGCCTCACGGGCCAACAGGTAGAGAGGCCGACATTTGATGCTGCTTTCTCCACGCCTTCCTGTCCTCGGTTTTCACTGTTTCTCACTTGTGTTTGCCTGCCGCTGCTCCGTCATACTCATAAATACATTCCTGTTGTCAGGTTTGCTGCAGCTCTTTCTCCCCCACCTCCTTGCGTCCCGGCCAGGTCGCTGCGATACCGCAGTGACACAGGCCCATTCACAGGCAGACACCTGACACTGAGCCGCTGCTCTCACACACGGATTAACACTGGCATTCCTCCATCCATCCCTCCATCCCTCACATATGATTCCTTCCTCCTCTTTCACCCCATTTCCTACCTTTCCTCCTTTCTTTTTTCTGTCCAAATTTCCACCGTTTGTCTTTTTTTTGTTGTTTCCCCATTTCTTCGTCTTCTCTTCCTTCATTCATTGTTGTTTTCTGTGTCCTTTCCTTACTGCCTCCCTCCTTATATTTCTCCCCTCTCCTTTATTATCTCTTTATTTCGTCATTTTGTTCCATAAATTGTTTATTGTTTATTGTTTATTGTTTTAAGACGTTTATTCAGTTATCACTTCTTCATTTCCTTAATTTGCTTTCCTTCCCATCCTAATTCCCTTCGCAATCCCTCTGCCCTTTCCTCCTTCCTCCCTCCTTTGCTCCCATTCCTTTCCTGCCATTATCCAGCCCGTTCTCATTCAAAAATCATCAAATACATCCACAACGCTCCCTCTTTTCATCCAGTTACTTATTATTATTATTACTTATTATTATTATTATTCCTCACTTTCTTGCTTGAGCATCTGCTAAATATTTCTATTATTTTACTTCTTGCCTAAAACCCCCTCCTTCTTTTCCTATTCTCCCTTAACCCTTTAAAACCAGGATCAATGTCAGATTTTTTGTGCTTCATTCAGATGTCTTTCACAAGCAAACTTTTGAAACATGCACAAATCTGGTTGAATTTCTTACGAAAACATGAGGGAAAAGGCAGTCAGCAACTTGGTATGAAATGTCCCACAAAATGCAATTAATATGATAAAAGGTGAAAAGGAAATATTTATATTTAATATTTCATTTTAGCACTTTTTTGTGTCATTTCTTGCTTTTTATTCTTTCACTCTTCTTTTTTTCTTTTGCTTATTTCAGCTCATTTTCTTGTAACTTTGTACTAATTTCTCGCAAATTTTGGGGTCATTTCTTGTTAACTTCCTCATTGTTTTTGAAAGAAATCAAGCCAGTTTGCTCAGTTTTCAAAGGGTTAAACTACCTTGTTTCCTCCCTTCCATCCATCCTTATTTCCTCCCTCGCTTTTCACTCGCTCCCACCATTCTCCTTGTGTGCTTTACATGCTATGGTGGAAATGAGTCGGTTTACGAGGAGAGTTAAGTTTCATCACCCACCATATCCCTGACCCTGGTCATATTAACTACAATAGCCCCACTGGACATTTCGCACACGCACACACAGACACACAGACACACACACACACACACACACACACACACACACACACACACACACACACACACACACACACACACACACACAAGCATGCACATACTACACTCTAGCGGGTCCAATAAGAGAGGGAAGTGTGCTTGGATGCAGCTCAACAGCAAACCCACCTTAAGCCTTCCCCTGTGTGTCACATAACGAGTTATATCTCTGGCCGTTCGGAAAATCATTACACCAATTCATGCATCCGCTTTTCCCATCTGCACAAAAACGTCTTGGCTGGAATTGCTGAGCGAAATGTGTGTGTGAACAAAAATGTATTTACACATACAGAATTCCTCTCTTTTCGTCTCCTAACTTTCATTTCTGCACAGTCAAGACAATGAAGGTTGGAGGATGTTTGGAATGAGCTGCGAATGCACATATTTAACATAAAGACACTGTATGTCTGTCTGTGTATTCAACACAACTCTAAAACAGCTGGGCACTGTAGAGTTTAACAAATGTTTGTCAAACTGAAGTTACAAATTCATTTGTTGGGGACTATTTGAAGCTGTGGATTAATACACAAGTGATCCTCCCTAAGGGTGTGCGGGACTGACTTGAAATAAACAGTGTCCATAGCCATGGCATAAGTCACCCAGTTCAACAGTGTGGCTGACTGATGTGTTTTTAATACTTTTTGGAAAACAATGATGGCCTATTGCATAGAGGCATAAGCAATTTACTTTATTTAGCTTTACTACAAGAGTACTTTATTTAACTCCATACTTTACTTTATTTAACATTACAACAGTATTTTATTCACCTTTTTTATAACAGTAGTTTATGTAGCTTTATTTTATGGCAGTAGCTACTTTTAACTGTAGTTCATTTAATAATTTTGTATTTTAGTAGTTCACAGATATAGATATATATATCACAAGATATACATTGTGAATCGTGATATAATAGTGATATTATTTAAGAGCCCAATTAGGAACATTTTCTCTCCATCTCTTACACGCTTTGCTGGTATTGACACAAATTTCATTGCAGTCTATTTTTTCAGTAAGTCTGTCTTCCTTCTTTGGGTTTCTCTGCAGTGTAGGCAGTTTTTGCCAATGCTGGAATAGCAATTTCCTTTGCAGGATTCTCCAACATTGAATTAGGCTTTCACCATCTGAAAAGACATGCATGTGTATCAGCCAATAAGAATGCCCCCTCTCTAAAATGACCTGTGATTGGACAAAATCTCCTGTCACAGGCTAGATTTCCTAAAGCCTGAAAACCACTCTAATTACAACATGCTCAAAGTTTATGATGGAATTTTTGCCAAATGACGCCAAAATGAGCACTGCTTACCTGAGATTAGAGTTAGATGAAGTTATATGAATCTGACTTCACATATGAAGCCAAAATGGGACAAACTGATATTATGGAAATTTAACAACTCAGAAAGCTGTCAGGAACTGGAAATGGGTAAGTGGGAGCGCACCTGACAGATGCAGCCACTGGAAATGAAGGGATATGACTGAGGATCGTCTCTCTCAGTCTCATCACCTCTCTGTGTGTCTGTCAGCACCCGAGCTTTCTGCTGCGATCTTATCTCTCAATTACTGCACCCAGCACATTCCTGTTAACCACACACATGCATGCATGCACACACGCACCTGCGCCTCAAATGCAAAACATCTCAATATGAAGCACTGCAAGCCGGGTCTCATAACTGCTCTTACATTACTCTCAGTCACGACTTAATGGCTCACATTTTTCTTGCTGAAAGCCCAAATAACATTTTGCTCACAAGTAAAATCACAAGGGCTGAACACCTTGTCAGATGATGAGAAATCGCTTTTGCCGACTTCCATATTTCATACATTTCATTTAAATCATTTAAACCATTACAACACACACCCATCACATCCACACACTCGTTTCTCACACTCACCGAAAAACGCTGCGCTCTCATTCGCTGAGCTCTCGAGAACAAATGAATCTGAAACACTCATAAAGAGTTTTGAAATTCTTACTCGTTGACTCATGTTAGTCTAAGAAGTGTCACAGAGCATGAAGTCCACACAAACTCACACACACACACAGACCTCAAAAACACATGTGCGCACCCAGGGGCCATTTTGACGAGTGAGAGCCCTCCAAACTGTAATAACACTCAGCTACTCCCTATGAATCATTAGAATATCCAGAAACAGACAGTGTGTGTATGAGTGTGTGTGTGTACGTGCCTAAAGTGTGTGCTGTGAGCCCTCTGCATGCCACACAGTGTGTATCAATCATAAAAGGGGCTGACAAGAATTTCGTGGGAATTGCAAAAGAAGGGTGGACACCTTTTGCTGAACAAGTTCGAACGTCTGAATAACAGTTCAGACACACATATGGCTAATCTGATATGACATGACAACATGTTCTCATCTGAAGTTGTCACATGTTTGCAGTGGACTTCCGCATCTACAAATCACACTCTAAGTATCCTTCTGTGTCTGCTCTTTATGTTCCTGGATGCGGCTACTGTGAAGTCAACAAATGCACACGCGGCATGTGGTTATGTTTAGGTAACAGAAGCACTTGGCAACCTACACTGGCATCGATGGCTAGAATTAAAGGAAGGAGGCACAGGGTCTAAAAAAAGAAAAAAAAAACACATCACATCACATTCAGACTGGAAGCAAACACTGGACTCCATAATGAAAGTTCAGGTTTTCTTTGACCCTTCCATTGCCCTCATGCTCCTTATATTACATTGCTACTGGCAGCATTCCAACCTGATGCTGTTCTGTGGCATACCATGTGCACGTGATAGGTTCCGTCCAGCCACGCTCTAAAGGCTGATACAGCAGGTGCGGTCCAGCCGTCCAGTGGCATAGAATAACAAAGCGACCACTTCTGTACGGCTGTGATCTCAACTGATGCTGTCTAGGGACAGATGTGAAAGGTGCCTTTTAGTGTGCGCCAAAAACACTGTCAAAGCAGCTGTATTTGTCACCATCTCTGCAGCAGATCAAAAGAAATGCTGCAGTCTGCCCTTGTCCTTGGCAGTGGCAGCAGCATACTAGATAGTGATGAAGGAGGTGAGGATAGACTCAATAGCAGTGAAGAAATACACCATCATTGTCTTAACCTGGCTGAACTTCTTCAGGTGCCACTTTTTTTAATAAGGGAGCTGTGGATGGTCACCTCCCACTTGAGACCCTGAGTGATGATGGTACCGAGGAAGTAGAAGGACTTCACAGTGTCGTCTAGGGAGTCACACAGGGTGATGGAGGTTGGTGGAGCTGCATTCTCCTGGAAATTCACAACCATCTCCACAATCTTTGGAGCACTTAGCTCTAAGCTTTTTTTGTCTGCAACAGGTCACCAGGTGGTAAAATTGCAGTGGCTTAAATAGTAACGCCTCAAAAAGATGGATGAGGTAATGAGAAGAAAAAGCAGAGCTTAATTCCTTTTTATGTAATGAAGCCCATAACACTCGGATCAGGGTTATAAACACTGATGGGATTAATGATCAGCTCATCAGGATTGGAGATGCAAGGTCAGCATTCCTCAGCTGCTTTGCCAGAACACAAAAAAATGTACACACACACACACACACACACACACACACACCCCTACACACACACACACACACACACATACATACATACATACACACACACCCCCCTATGTCTATATCTTTTCTTGCCATCTATATTTGCATTGCTGTGTTTTATTGCACTTCCTCGCAGCCTGAGTTTCCCTTAATAGGGGATCCAGTCACATCTGTGAACACACACTAACACACACAGACACACACATAGGGAATAAGACTGGACAGCACCTGGAAGCCCACACACTCTTACCGTAATGCATGGAAAACGTACCCTCTACAATTTGCATGAGTTTTACATAACTTTACATAAGACGCATACTCCTCATCTAAAGTGTTAAAAAGATTGGTGTCTTTGATAATAAAACAAAAACACAACAGCAAACTGGTAATCAGTGGGTGGAAATGTTTGTTGGATGTTCAAATGTAAGTCGCAGTCGTTAGTCTGCCTGGTAACTAACTTTTTTACATGCAATTGTAGGCAAGTGTTACTTCCAAGGACAAGATGCACATCATTAACTGCTTTAGAATGTGGGACTACAGATATAAAAAAGTCCTCTTTACAGCTGACAGATACACTGTGTAGTATTTCTCCAGCATGTGAGGTGGTCTTGGATGTTATTGGAGTTAGGGCTTATATTAGCGGCTCTGAATTTGGGAAAGCATATACTCCAGCAACGGCAGCCAACGTAAGCCTTTTTTTTCCTGATGTTAAAAGTAAAAACAAATGATAAAAGACGAATACGAGTGTAATCTTACACCTGCGGAAGAAAAACACATTCAATGGACCATATACCACGGAAGTAAACTTCAAACCTCCAAACTTTTTTGGCATATGCACCAGGCAAGCATGTCCTTTGGAATAAACAGACGCTATCCAGTACTTAGTTATTATTATAAATCTATGGTGCCATGAGAGAATCAACAGACCAGGCTTAGCAACAGTAACTAAGGGGGTGGAGTTTAGCAAATGCTCAATTCTCCCATCAAAAAGCATCTTACGATCCTTCCCTAACAAATAGATTTCTTTCCTCTCTGTTCTTTGTGTGGTTTCTACTTTGCTGCACTCCTCTTTAGCTCTCTTTTGCTCATGCCAACACACACACACACACACACACACATACACACACACACACACACACATACACACACACACACACACACACACACACACTCATCAGCCTCATGGTTTTACACAAGAAAATGTCTCTCTCTCCATTTCTGACCTTGTGCCCTAAACAAATCCTTAATTAATTAAAAAGGGAAATCCCAGTGGTCCTCAGGCAGACACACACACACACTCTCTTTCTCTGTCTCTCTCTCTATCCCACACACAAGCACACATACACATATACACACAGATTGAGTGTCTCTCACCCTCATGCAGTGGTTAGGGATTAGTGGAGCTTGCTCAATGATGGGAGTGTTTCCAGGTTGACAGAGAGTGACGAAGCTCAAGCTGCCTTGGTTCAAACGTTACCAAGCACTTTGCTTTTTTGGGGAAGGACATTGGCCATATGTATAGTGGTTATGTCCAGTGTGCATGCTCTTTGTCGTAAAACTTGATAAATTCATGTAAGTGACCGGAGGTAGGGCCTGGTCACACAAGCATTTATGTGATTGGATTAAAATCAATTCATTTTCATGTAATTGCCACAATCAGTGGACTCACTCTTGGAAGCAAATTAGGAAAGTGGAAGTAAAGTGAATGTGTGCCCACAATGTTTCACTCACTCTTTTTAATGAGGAACTGTGAAAATGCAGAGTGGAACAGGCTGCTTTAATGGTTCAGGAGGAGTTTGCTAGTAGTCTAGCAAAAGGGTTCTTCAGAGTATGGCAGCGTCGGGGAAGAAGCTGTTGCTGGAGGATCTTGCCCTTCCTGCTCACAGCAGGGTGAAAAGTCCACGGGAGGGGTCCATAATGATCTTAGAGGCCCTGTTTGTGCAGCATTTTGTGGAAATGTCATGGATAGAGGGGGGAGAGGTCCCAATGATGGACTCCAATGACTTCACTATCATCTGTGGGGACTTGCAGTCGCAGTTCCCAGACCAGTGATGCAGCTGGTCAGTATGTTCTCAATGTGGGGGAAGCCTGGCTCTTTTCAGATGGCAGAGGCAGTGGAGATGCTGTTTTGCCTTCTTGGGCAGGGAGGTGCAGTAGTGTGACCAGTTGAGGTCATCAGCAATATGCACACCAGTAACACCTCTTGCATCGCCTGCCGCATCATACCCGAGGGAGCATGCTATATCAGCAAGCTGCCTGATGAGGATGGCCATGTCAGCCTCCAAGACAGAGGGAGGGGCGTAACAGAGGACCATCAGTGTCGTGTTGTCTGCAAACTTATGATTGGGGTCGTATTTGGCGGAGCAGCCATAGCTCATTAGTTTTTAACAGTAGTGGGCTGAGTACACATCCCTGGGGGGTGCAGGTGCTGAGTGTAGTTGCTGTGGAGGGGACGTTTCCAGTTCACAATGTCTGGGATCTCTTTGAAAGAAAGTCTAGAATCCATTAATGAAGGGAGGTGTTCAGGCCCGGGGGCCCAGTGTTCAAATTGGTAAAGTTAATGGTTGGTGTAATTGCTGTATATCTGTGGCTGCATGAGGAAAATTTGCCCTGGTGTCTGCTCTCTTTTCAAGGAACTCATTATGAAATGATTTAGAGCTGAAAGAGCCTGACTGTCCTGCTGAGTTGAACCCGATGATGAAGGATGTTGTGGTGGACTGAGTAAGGACCTGCCTCTGCTTTGTTTAGTCAAGATTAAAATAGGCTTGGCTTGTGATCCTTTTGGTTTCAGACGGGACTATTTCCTTCAGGAGCAATTATGTGGATTAATGTACTTTGCTTGGTCTATAATGGGATTGCGGTTCTGTTTTGATTACATGCACACATTTATCTTTGCCTTCCTCTTACACAAATTTTACTTTATTTATTGATCTTTTCTTTTGTAGGTTAGTCTGCACCTTCGGTCTTTGAATTTCTTTTTAGCATTACATAACTCTAATTTGTTAATTTACTAAGAAGCGCTAATTAGGTGGCATTAAGACAAGCAACTAATTACACTTGAGAGTGCAACAATCAGAGTGGCTGGTCCCTGAGCATAAATTATCCTTAAGATGTTTGTTTCTGTAGTGTGAAGTGGGAAGCTTTGAAAGGCTGTAATCAACTTCTCATTTTCAAGTTTGCCAGGCTGGAATTATATTCGGTAAACAAAATCACATCTGTGGGATATCAGGGAAATGTAGAAATCTAATTGTTCGTTGATGGCTGGTGATTAGGAAAACTTTCCTCATCTGACAGGCTTGTTGACTGACCATGCTGTCTGACTATGAGCTCTGTTATGAATGGACCTTTGGTGGCTGTTGATGGCGCTGCTCAGGGCAGGAATATAGGATTAATCTGCGTGGGAATCGTAGATAAATCACACAAGCCCGTAGATTGAAACTTTAACAGTCTTTTGACATGCTGAAAAAGTGTTATAAACCCTGAACCCATGAAACCAATTTTACAGTCTAATCTATGGAGGACAAATGGATGTTATAATATAGGCCTAACATACCGTTTATTCTGTATGCCTTTATTTTTTTCTTTTAAATAAGTTTGAGTTTCTGGGATGTTTTTTTTTTTTTTAAAGTTTGAGTTTCTGGGATGTTGTTTTTTTTTTTACAAGTGAAAGCATTAGTTAAAGTAATGTATTAGTGAAAGTATTAGTACTTTTACTTAAGTAAAGGATCTGAATACTTCTTCCACCACTGGTTATCATAGAACACTAATACCCATCACAAGTCATCCTGCATCAGGACTGATTTTCTGTACTACTTAATCTTTTTATTATTACAGAGGTGAACATATCTTGAGTTCCCTAACACAGGTGAATGGGACTTTATTTGTGATTATGCCATCATATGCGACAGGCATTGCTTGTGGGCTGAACAAGCACTGCCAAACAGCTTGAGACCAGCTGATACTAGTGTGACACTGGACCATGTGTGTGAAAGGAAAAAAATCAGAAATAAAGACAGAAGGAGACAGTAAGACAAAGGGAGAGTATGAGCACAACCAAGTAATCCATCATCAGTGGCTTCTATTACAGAGTAAACAGGCTGCTTCTGCAGAGAACCCACACAGGTGGCCGTGTCTTCGCACTGATCCAACCGATTAATGGGTGTGTGTGTGTGTGTGTGAGTGTGTGTATGTAGATGTGAAAGTGTGTCAGTGCTGGTAAGTAGGCTACAGTATCTGTGTGAAAGTGTGTGCATCTGAGTGTGTAAGCGCTTCCTTTCCAACCAATCTGGGAGGTAATTTACTCTAATATCAGGCCTGATGTGTGTGTGTGTGTGTGTGTGTGTGTGCGTGCGTGCGTGTGTGTGTGTGTGTGTGTGTGTACGCGCATGTGCATCACCAGTAGCCTTATCCCCATTTTTTTATCTTATCCAAATTGGGTGAGATGGTTGGAGGCTTGACGTTGCGACCCCGACCAAGCAATTCCCCTCCTCTCATCTGTGATCACTGAGGCGTATCACAGTGTTGATGTTGGAAAGAGTCTACAAGTGTGTGTGTGCATGTGTGACTTCTTTGGTGTGTGTATTTCAGAAAGACATGGCAAAAGGCCCATGAGCTTTCTCTCCACTCAGTCTACCAAGTGGCTAAAAGCTCTTTTCACTCTTTTGTCTTGTAGAAAATAAATAATGAAAGATAGTGCTCTTCTGCAAACATACCCATAATCACCTTTCATCATTCACTTTGTTAAGTGTAATGACTTTTTAGTGATGTTTCATGGCTTGATTTGGTCTAGTTTCCATAATTTAGTCTTGTTTCTGCTGTGAAGTTAACAGCAACCATCATGTTAGAAGGATGATCCGCAGGCTTATTTAACAGAAGCTTTAGTGCTTCTAAACAACACCTTGAAATTATTCTTAAAAGTTCAATAATTACATCAGCTATAGATTTTGTCCACTGAATGTGTACATTACAGTTTTTAGAAAATGAACATTTGCATATGGGGAAAGTGAGCGACCAGAGACTGAAAGAAGTGTTTTATAACTTGAAAGATTGTTATTTCCAGTGCAAATAGAAACTATTTACTGTAAAGATATATAGAAAATATATCCTTCATTGAAGGGAATTATCATAGATTCAAATGACGCTGTGCATGTTCATATTTTGACTTAGATTAACTAAAAAAAGACTACAGCAAAAAAAAGAGAAACAAAAAAGAAACAACTTATAGGCTTCATTTTGATGGACAGGTTGTATGTATAGTTTTTTTTGTCTTGCTACTCCAAAGTTTGCCTGAATAACCAAGCTACAGTTCCTAGGAGGGTTTAGTAAAACTTATTAGAAATTGGCTTAGGCGGACAGGTCAAAAAGTGATACAGCAGCATTTTGAGTTAGTCTACAAACAGACACACATTAGAGAGCACTGCTGTGCTCAGTCTTTTCTCTGTCCTTGTCACAGTCCTCAGTCCTTCCAATTTTGTCACTATAATCCATAAAATTGCTTTTAATGGGTCAGTGGGGGCAGTATTTAAAAAGAAACATGCCGGAATGGTCAGCTCTCAGCCCACTTGCTGCTGTGTGGGTGTGACTAGCGAATACAACAATCAATAATTAATTAATAAATAAAACAGCTAGTTATTAAAATCAAGCACTGGCATTGGTGTTTTTATCTTGGCCCTGATATCATGGCCATTCACAATGATATCGACTGATCTGAGGCACAGACATGCCAACCGTAGAGAGAATATAGAGTATACAGTAGAGTAAACACCTGCTTCCGTCACATTTTTTTTGTGCATATGAAATTGAGTTAGAATCAGCATTTTCTCATTTGTGCTCACACACTCACACAGGTAAACTTGCAATGACAGACTGAGTTTTGAGAATTTCACATGTTGAATGTCAATCATTAGAGTTAGTGTGTAAGCGGCTGTTAAAACAACGGCTTCAGAGTGGCAAAATGACTCACTGATAAAACAAACAAGTGTCAGAGCCTGACAAGCCCCATGTCTGCAATCACACGCACATGTGCATTGTTTTTTTGTGTGCATGCATGAAGCCATGCACACAAACAAACAAGCCCAAACCACAGACACACACAAGCCTCTAATCGAACACAGCTACACTATACATAGGCTATATAACCACACCTAAGCCTGCACAAGTGCAAAAACACAGACAGTGAGGGGATCCAGCTGTGCAGTGAAGGACAGAACAGGGGAGGAGACACAACACAGCCGGAGCTCAGCACTTAGCGTAAAGTAAGTAATCTTACCACAATGCAAGGCTACAATGCTCCCAGCAGAGAAGGGAGTGAGAAAGTGCGTGTGTGTTTGTCTACGTGATGGTTTTTGTATTTATTAAGTTGTGGGGACAAAAATAAACTCCCACAGTCATGTTGTGGGGATATACCAGCTGTTTTGGGTGAAAACAACTGGACCCACCAGATATGCCCTTAGTATTTGCCAAGGATAGGCTTAGATTTTAGATGTTAGGGTTGATCCTTTTTTTTGTTTGGTTTTGTTTTGAAGCTTTGAGTTTGTTTATTTTTTTTTTCTCGAGCTGGAAATCACCACATTTAAACAAGAGGCTGGCACTGAGTGAGGGTTCTGAGTGGAAGATATCCTGTCACTAAAAGCATCCCTGCCCCTAAGTTATGCATAACTTTTATTCTTGATCAAATGTAAATGGCTGGGTTAAAAAAAAACAAAAACTGCAATGCAGTGTGATCTAGGTGAGACACGTGTCAGGCTACACAAGACCAACAAACAACAAAATCATTTGTTTTTTAGCAAGTCATTGCTGTGTTTCCAGCTGCTTTTTAGTTTCCAAACAAGGGTGTAGGCATATTGCCACAAAAAGCTAATATTTTTGTCACTGCTTTGCCTGCCGAGATTGTGCCCCCAAAAGCGGTGATTTTAAGCCAAAACATGATCTTTTCCTACAAACGTTAACCACGGCATTGTTGAAATGTAAAGTTTCGATCTATCCATTGCATTATAACATCCAAATGTAACATATCTGTGATTCGCAGAAAAGCACAATGCCGACATTTATTCTAGTGATTTGGTTAATTCATTATGTGTGTGCTTGTATGCAAAGTTCACAGTAAAGCTAAAATGCAAATAATGTCATGCTAGGTTACTAAAATAAGTTTGTGTATTTTGTGGCTTAGTGACAGAGCAAAAGAGAAATAAGTTTATCCTGTGGAGATGTAAAAGTTAATTGAGCATATTTCAGATTTGTTAAATGTTCTTACACTTGTGATTTTTTTTCATGAATCCCACAGACAGGGAATATTTAATAGCTGTACAAACAACTGCAAAATGGAATAATTAAAAACATGCTCCATGTCACCTGTGCTTTGCCCCACCACTCTTTGTGCCACCCCTGAAGAGTGGTCAAAAACAAATACCGAGTGAGGACATCATGCTGCGGCTGTGCTCGACTGAGCCTTCTCTGAGCAGCCAACCCTGACAGACAGGAAAACACCCCCTGAGATCAGTTACAGAGCTAATATGTACCTGTCAAGGGTCCTAATTACACGCACATACACACGCATTACAGCTGTCAGAGCTTCCAGTTATCCCAACAAATCCCCAGTTGGAAGGCTAGCAGAGTCCAGGGACTGTTGCTAACTGGTAGCAGCCTTAGCCTGCAGCGACGCAGCTATCGGACCAGCGTCGGGCTTGTCTTTGACCCATTTAGTGACCTGGCTGTGATGGAAGCCGGCTGGGTTAAGACTAGTGTCTTTACTCCTTCAGCCTCCAAACACCGGAGATTAAATCTGACTCAGACTTGCATTCATATTACAGCAGGGCTAGCAACGCCTCTGTTTGGGCCAGCACTAAGAAACACACACAGGCTTCAGTTACACCAAGAATGTTTCAACCTCCTGCATCAATGTCGACGTGTGATCATTTGTAATTTCAAAGGTTTAAGCTTACAGTTAATGCCTATTGCAATTACTTTTAGTAGATGTATCAATTATGATATTTTGAATGTCTGTTATTTATAGTGTTTAGTCAAAGTCCCTTCTCAAAACTCTGATAGAATGCAACGTGATATATTTCTAGGAACAGTAATTATTTTGGCTGGAAAAACTGATTCTTGGCAATTTTGCTCTTATTTTAGCTGCCCTCGCTTTGTGGGCGAGAGAGCTTTAAAACTAACATTGTTACATAAATCAAAGCCAGGAATTAACAGCAGTGCAGTACAATGACTAAGGGATTTGCACTGTTGCCTCAGAGCAAGAAGGGCCTTGGTGAGGTACACCTACCGGTACATGTGAATATGTTTGTCTGTGTGTGTGATAAAATAGCACAATGTCCATGGCAAAGGTATTTATGACTATAAGACATTACACCAATTCAACATTCAACTTTAACTTTTCAAAGTACACTATGTACTGTTTTTGGGGAATAGAGTCTCTTGCCTTCTGCTTACTCAGCTTATGTTACCAAACTCTCTGCCAGCAATCAAAATGGAAAAATTCTACCCATAATTAGTATTTCAAACATTTAAGTACGGTGTGACTTAGTTAAGCTTACTGTAAGTAGCTCAGATGACTGACTGATACATGTTTTCCCCTCTGGTCTTACCGTAGCTGGATACACTTGCCGCTGAGAATGTGCAGTACTGCAGACCTATAACTCGACCTGACTTTACTGTTGGCACCAGTTCTTGTACATACTGACAGCCCTCCGAACTGTAGTCAGAATGTTTAAGAATACTGAAAAGGTCCCCTCTTCCTCTTAAAATTTAAGTCTCAATGCTTTAGTCCCAAGTCAGGTCCAAAGTTAAGACAAGTAAGTCCTGAGTCAAGAGATGTCCCAAACTTAAAGTTTTTAGTCCTCAACAAGTCATAATACCTTTTCACTAAATGCACTAATGAACAGAGGGACCCATCATGGGCTTTGTACCTGCCATGGTGTGACAAATGATCTACATACACAGTATAGTAGTTTAAGGATATGCTAACAGTCCAAGTGACAGATTTGATTCCATGTTGCCATCAACGCTGCTGTGTAAGGCCTTGCTGAGACACTGGTTTACTGTTTTATAACTTATGATTGAGTGCAGAAAAGGTTATAATTTCTAGTAAGTTAATATTTAAGATCACTGTTGGGAAGTTCACAACATTTTCTGGATTTTTTTGGCAGAGTTCTCTTTGGAGAGGTCAGCAGATACATCAAAATATCTGAGACACAGCAATATAGGAAGAGATTTGTGATCTGTCAAGTCTTGTCCATGGGGGGTGAACTGCCGATGTTGCACAACACAAGTGCCGGCATGTGGAGTCGTTGGAAAAGATAATTATGACTGCTCCTACACATTAAACAGTTTCACTTCAAATCCACTGAGCGAAACTTGCACAGTGTGTCTCAAAATAAAAATAAATAAATAATTTAATTGTCAAGGATTCTGTTGAATGAAATTGCATGAATGAATATGATAACTGCAGTTTTTGATGATACAATAAGTTTATTAACACATTGACAGTGGTCCAGGGGGTCCCCAGAAAAGAGAGGGATAGTTGGGACTCATAAGAGTGCCTATTCTGATTATAGGTTTCACTGCCTCCAAGGTTCACTCCTCAGCTGTTGTTAACAACTATATTTCTGGTCCAAATCATATCTAAAAACCCCTATCTTTTCGAGGGTTCTTACAAAATGGGGTCTGCGATCGAATGTGAACCAATTTAGGGGTCTTTGACACAAAAAAGGTTGAGAACATCTGATTTAGACTACAAAGACATTTTAGCCTCCATCAGCATAAACTTGACTCTGTTTACTGTGTCAAATTTTATATTAAAAGCATAAACTGTCTATACATAGATACCTAACGTGGGGTCAACAAACAGCAAATTAGATTTTAATCATGGGAATGTTGTTCTGAAACGTCTTGCCAATTCCATCTCTCAACAATTTCAAGAACAAATTTCCCTGTTGATCAATATTTAGCTGTCTTGTAACAAATAAAGTCTACAGCAATGCTAGCAGTTCTGTAAGGTTTGTCTTTAGGCACAGCAGTGCCTCGAGCTGAGCTAATATGGACTTGCCAACGTGACCATTTTGTGAAGGTATTTACCATGTTCACCATCTAAATTTACCATGCTAGCATGCATGGCCAGTTTGCACAAAACACAGAGTTTAAGAGATAGCCATTACCTACGTTAGTATTTGGTTGCAAATCAACTAAAATTATACCCTGATGGTGAAACAACAACACATCATCCTGAGAGGTTCATGAATGTGTGTACCAAATGTCTTGGTAATCCCATCAATTGTAGTTGAGATGTTTTACTCAAAACCACAAATGTCAAATTCATGGTGGCACTGGAGGAAAAGTCAGGGTTTTCAGCAAAGTGATTGGGATTAAAATGTTAAGGAGCAACAAATGTGTGTACAGATTTCCAGGGCAATCCATTCTGTAGCTGTTGAGGTTTTTCAATCTGGACCTAAGTGGTGGATCGACCAACAGACCGACATTGCTGCTAGCATTTCTAACAAACAGGAATCCTAGCAAACCACAACAATTATTGTTTCAGCTTCTTCCTAAAGCCACATTTTCATATTGGTTTACTAGACAACCTTTTCATACCATGCTGTGGGGCCTAGACATTGTGATAAGTTTTTATATCAGTAATATCTTTGGCAGCTGTTTGAAGGCAGGTGCTGGGTGAAAGCTGCACATGTGCAGCGGTTAGCAGCTGAATAAGAAGCAGCTGGGACCACTAACCTGCCCTCCCTTCTTTGTCCTCTGCACTCTCCATCTCATGTTCAGGAGTTTGTCAGTGCACCCCAGCCCTTTACTTGATGTCACTGCAGTTAATGAGGCTGAACCTTCTCTCTCTCTCTCTCTCTCTCTCTCTCTCTCTCTCTATGTGTGTGTGTGTGTGTGTGTGTGTGTGTGTGTGTGTGTGTGTGTGTGTGTGTGTGTGTTGGTTTTAACCGAAAAGACTGAAGCCCCAGTGCTGTGACACACTGTACAGCAAACATGAGACCACCTGGTAGATATAGTGGGAAATCATTTTAACAGATTTTTTTTCAATCATGGGCTATGAAAACAAAAAGAGCTTCATTTAGTAGCTAAGATGTCAGAAATTTCCATTGGGTCGTAAGAATGAAGTCGTTTTAGATTTAAAAAAAAAAAAAAAACAGAGCTGAAACAGGGTAAAAATTGGACTAACCTAAATGAGGTGACCAGAGATACTACTTCAAACTAGTGATTTCATTGGTTCGTGACTGCTGGATGTGTAAACAAGTATCTGTTTGTTGTTTGTTAAGAAGAAGTTAAGTTTTTTAAGAGCTTAAAAGGTGATGATATGTCAATGTTGTGTTCACAACTTGGTTCTCCTGCCCTCTTAAGGCCAAAAGATGTGCTAAATTTAAAGTGGTGGCTCTTAAAAATTGTTTTTGAGTACTTCACATCTAAACAGAACATTTATTTTTTTAAAGATGATTCTATTTTATTTTTTAGGCATCTTTCGGCTTTATTTGACAGAGACAAGAACGGTAGGTATAAGGCCAGGAGGAGAGAGGGACTGAAATGCATTAAAAACAAAGCTGGATTTAAATATGAGCCGCTACAGTAAGGACTCAGCCTTAACCATTTGCACGCTACCTGGTGGTTGCCTCGCAATTTTTTTTTTTTTTTTGGCCAAATACTTAACAAATATAATTTGTTGTGTTGACAATTATATGAACTTTTCATCAAAACACAATCAAAACGTTAAGTTTTCATTACACAAGTTAAACCATGATGTTTCTTAATGGACAGAATGGCCTTCTCTATTTAACTACACTTACAGAGGTAGAAGATCATTCTGACAGATATTCACTACCTGCCTGCATGACCTACTCTACTTTTACCTCCTATTAAAGAGGGAGTAGGACAGTCTGATAGATATTCCCTACCTGTCAAAATGAGCTACCTTACTTTTATATATATTCATAGAAGGATGTAAGTCATTCTTATGATACTTCCTACTTGAGCCACCTGACAAGTATACAATTCTTTTATCGATGTTTTTTTTGCTGAAAACCACTGTTTTTGGATCAATTATGTTGCCTCTAATCTGTTACTTAGTAAATTTGACTTCAGAAAATGTATATTTTGATTCTTTGTTAATATTACCATAACAATGAAAAGACAAATTTGTTGTTTTTTGCAAGTTTTGTTTATCATTTGATCGTGCTTCAGTAATGACACATGTTCGTAAAACACATCTTTTTAAGAATTATTTTATTAAGCACATGTTTAATGTATGTTGTTACTGGTCTCTTCTACGTTTGCTGTGTTCTTTTCATGCCAACCTTGCATTTCTCATTTCTTTCGGAATCCCTGCTTCTCTCATACCGCTTTCTCTTTTTCCTTATCTTGTTCTCTACCTGTTTTCCATCCCATCTTCCTCCTTCTCCTTCTTTTCCTCTCCCTCCTTTCCTCCCAGTGAGGCCTTGTCCCCTACATGTCTAAGCCTGTGCTCACTGGTGTTTGATGTCAGTTAATTTGCTGCAGTGTTGACAGGCGGATGGCTGCTCAGCATAGCGTGTGTGTGTGTGTGTGTGTGTGTGTGTGTGTGTGTGTGTGTTTATCTATGTACTTTTTATGTGTGTGATTGTATGTAAATTTAAATAAGAAAGTGAAAGAGAAAAAGTAGAGATGGACAGCAGAGTAAAAGTGAGCATTTAGGCATATGTCAATGCTCTGGTATATGATTCTGTACATACAGTAAGTTATAACAACTGTGTGTGTGTGTGTGTGTGTGTGTGTGTGTGTGTGTGTGTGTGTGTGTGTGTGTGTGTGTGTAGCAGGTTCCCAAGCCGTTCACTGCAGTGTAATTGCTGCATCTGAATTCGCTGCCCTGGATTACTGCAATTTACTCCTCTGGGAGTGCCGAGCACTGTGGGAAAAGCGTAAGCAAGAGTGTGTCTGTGTGCACGTGTGTGTATCTGTGTGTGTGTTTTAGCTCTGTGGGAAAAGTGTGCTTGCTCAGGACAAGGGCACAATACAGCCTTTTCTCTACTATACACATCCATGGAGTCATATTAAACTCACTGACCATAAGCCTATAGTGTCCTTTAGCACGCAGGAGTCTCCACCTGTTGATGCAGAACTCAAGCCAAACTCCTGAGTTGCCCCTCAGTGGCAGAAACACATTACTGACCTCAACATTACGGACCTTTTTTTAAATTTTTTTTCTCAGATTTTGATTGCAAATTTTAAAAAAAATTTGCAATTAAGCACCTCTTCTTATCTAAGATAATCCAGCCACCTGACAGGAGTCAAGATGCTGATTAATTAGCATCATTACTACACAGCTATGCCCAGCCCATTCTCACTCTGAACCTGTACAATAGTGCAGCATTGACAGCACTTTTGGCGTATGCTCACAACGCCAGAGGGGAGCTTTCGTGTGTAAATAAAATGCTGCTGGACGGTGTCAAGTGAGAGCGTAGCCAGACAGAACCAGTTGCGATGTTATCATACACCGATGAAGGGCCGGACAGCACAGAAGAAATGTGTGTGGCTTTCTAAAGTACTATATATAATGCATCCATGACAGATGCTGCATATTAATGCTAAAGTCACTGCATGGAAATGCTGTGTTCATGTGATCTGAAGGGCATTTATGTATAAAGTTATATCTAATTTCTTTAGATGGCTCTCTATCTACAGTTTTACAATGATTGGAACTCTGGTCTCCTTTGGTCTTGTATGGTTGGGTCATGTTCCCCCAGTTTAACACACATGGCACGATAGTGGAATCCTGAATGGAATTTTTGTGAATGGGCCTGAGTTGTCTTTGTGGCCATGTGTGACCGCAGTGTCAATCCCAGCTGTCCATTTGTATTAGACCTATAAATTTTATGTGAATGGAAAGGGCAACAGTGCTGAACCCCACACGACAAGGTCATAAATGTCGGGTGTGGATTGGACACTAAAGACCATTGAGAAATGTCTTGCCCTCACTAAACCAACCATCATTCTTACACACACACATACACACGTGCACAAACATACACACACACACACACACACACACACACACACACACACACACACACATTCGTATACTGCCATTGTCCCATTGAATTCCTGCTGTTGTAGCCAGGTAACCTGGCTTTAGTAGTCATTAGGACAGATGTGTTTTATGAGATATGAGTAAAGCTGTCTTTGTGCTCGTCTCTGTATTCCCTTTCACACGACACATTTCTTAAAATGGGCAACTGATAGTTGCAACTGCTTTGCACATTTTCTGTTAACAGTTTGGAAGTAAAGAAAGCATATTGTAAAACTCAAAGTTATATTAGTTAAAAGAAATACAGGAGTTGTTCGCCTGTTGGACATGTTACAGAACCTCCGTCAATATATGGGCAGCCTATTATATTCATAATTTCAGCAAGTGTGATGGTCCTGCTTAATTTATCAGCTACAGAAGACCAGAAAAACAGAATCAGTGTTGTCCTACATTAACTCTTAACACACATCAAATTGGTGAAGGAATTGGTGAAGGGTTGATCATAGAGCCTAACAATTGTTTACACAACTTGTTTAACAGCCTTCGACATAGTAACAGTGTGAGCTGTCTTACCTTATTCACCAGTTTTGTCATTGTTGTTGCTGTTCTTTGCAAAACTATGTACCACTTTCCGAAACCTTGCAGCGTATAAAATCTATGAGCAGATCTTTGGAGCTAATAGGTTTTGTGCCCTCTGAGCTAACTGGGATTTACCTCTAATTTTTACACATTTTCCTGATGTTGCTACAGTTGGGAGGGATGGCTGAGGGGTTGAGGTTTTGAAAGGTAAATATTAGAAAAAAACTCTGAAAAATCAACTTTTTATTTGCATATAAAGATATGTTTATTGGGCCTTGCACAAGTAATTATACACGAACAAATTTTCTCTTATTTTGAAAATTTTAGAGTGGTCCAGAGCACTCATAAGTAAAAAACATGTTGCATTCAAAGCCCAAAAATTGTTGTCTAACACAAGAAAAAAAGTTTTATATGATGAGTTATATATTTAAGGATCATTTAAAAATGCATTAATATCATTTAATCTAATTTAAATGGGGTTTAAGTGGAATTATAATGACTGGATTATTAAATTTAAGGGGTAAAGGCAAACTACTATACTGGGTCTATTCATCCCAGTTAAAAGTTAAAAAAAAAGTATGTTTACTCAAAAACTGCTTAAGTTCAAATCTGAGGTTGTTTTACATTACTTGATTATCTTAATCTCACGCCAATTTCCATTTCTACTCCAATACACTTTAGAGGGACATATTGTACTTTTTACTCCACTACTAATATAACTATTTTACAATTTTTTTTTTCCCCACACAAACCAAAAATATGAAAATACTGCTGAAATAGTTAGTTGATTTATTAAAAAATTACTATTCTTAAACAATTTATTTCATGTAAGTCATTTTTTATTCAGGAAAAATATTTCATGATTCCAAATCGTATATGTATTGTATGTTTTAGGAATTGATTCCTTTTCTTTGAATTATTTTTGATTTATTAAATGCATTTAAACCTTTTTGCATGTACACTTTTTTTTTTATACTTAAATGCATTCTCCTGAAATTCCATTTACTTTAAGTTTATTTAGCAGTAGGCCTACGTCAGTTTCACTACTGCAGAAGTTCTTCTTCTGGCAGACTTTTTAGTGCCATTTCTTCAGTCTTGGCCATGTGCCAGTGACTTTTTCCACACGGCACAAAACCTGCCCTTAAATAGTGTTTAAGGGGTGTTACCTGTGCTAATAGGTGACTCATGATCAAGTGGGATTCATCATTGAGGACACCTGGGTAAGAGCAGATTTGGGTTGTTATCATCTGTGGATGGAGATTCTATTTTCTCTTAGCAGAAAATTAAGAGAAAATATAAAAGAAATTTAAGAGAATGTTGCTGCATGAGGCCCATTGTCTCATTTCAGATCTTGTTAATCAATTTGGAACCCGTCCCGTCACTCTATATGGAATTCCGGGCCCCAGGTTGGGAGCCATCACTGTACTCGGCTGACTTTGAACTTAACAGCTGCTGCAGCTGGCTCCTGGGTGGCATCATTACCTTGTACATTAAAGAAAAAAAATCTTTTTCAAAACACCAACTTGTTTGAGGCAGTGGACAGTACAGTAGTATTTTCCCCTGCATTTTAATAATATCCAAATGCTCTACATCCGGTCTTTGATATAATTATTATTTTTTCCAAATTGTGGATTTATGATGAGAACAGTCTTTTATGAAAAGAGCATTACTTATAAGCAGGCTTTATTTTCCTGACTTGGTGGTATTTTGGGTTTCTGTTGGTGAAATGAGTCAGTCTGTCTTGTGGTGTTTCTGCCTTCATGAGAAACTCTCCTCTCTTGGCAGTTCCTCTCCATTGATCTTCCCCCTCTGACCTGCTTCATCCACCCTGAGCAGTGGTCCTGTCCAAACAGCCCGAGACCCCTGCCGGGTTTGAATCATCAGTACCTGTACAAGCCAATCATAATGTGTGTGCACGTCTGAAAACCGGGCCAGGCCATCTGTGTGCCCACGCTGGGCAGTCAAACTCTGTGGCGCCTGGTCCTAATGGATTTGTTTAAAAGGACCTTGACAAACACAGGAGGATAAAGGCTGCTGCTGCCTTGTGAGCACAACTCTGAATGGTTCCCAAATCTCCCTGGACTCCCAGGACGAAGTATTTCTGCATGTGCTCATGTTTGTGTGTTTCCCAAGCCATAGGTCTCTGTCATCTTCCAGTTACTGAGTTGGGTACGTGGACCTCCTGTGGTGGCCAGGTAAATACGCACTCCACCACATAGTATTCATATGCTACTGTCAGCTGCTGCCGCACATAAATGATGGGACTGTTGAGGAGTCACTGATGAATCAATTGTGGCAAATAATACGGAGTCTTGTAAGCTAATCCATCACTTCCTCTCTTAGCGTTGCTAAGAATCAACAATGTCCACAGTAGTTCACAGTTGGCAAGAAGAAGAAATAGTAGAACATAAAATGCTGGGGCTTTCATTCTGGAAATTTGGTCAATTTCTCAGCCAGTCATTTGTTTTACATACAGTAGCTACCTGGGCTAGATTGAAGCTACTTCTGATTTTAGTAAATCAGGAGAATCTAAAGCCCTTTCTCAGTTTTGTAGAGAGTTTTTAAAGCTGATGGACAAGTTAAATGCATTCAACATTCCTTGCAGATAAAAATCTCATATGTACTATACATTTTTTTTTTCGGATGAACTGTTAAGTATACAGGCTACTGCAGCTAGAATCACCAATCGGCTTATCAATCAGCATAAGAGCAGCAAAGATATACTTGTAAGAAAAGTTGCAGTCAGTCTCTGAGACCAATTATGAATGAATGTCACTCTGTCCTCTCGTCTTGTCTCCTTTGCTTTCCTCAGGTTGTGTACTCTGTAACCTCTCAGTTCATTAGTATGTTTATCATAGCTGGATTCTGCAATCAGTCTATCTACACACCAGCACTCGCCAAGCAACACATTGACAGACAAGTCGAGGCTTGAGAGAGGAAGAGTGTGAGTGTGAGCCACAGAGAAGGGGCTCTAAAATATAATGACACCTCTGTCTCACTGACAGGTATAAATAGTCTTCTACTCCTGATTATCTTATTGCTTCCAAGGGACTTGTGTCATACTCCCTGGTCCGGACGAGCTGCACATCCTCCCCACATCCTCACATCTGCAGATCTACAGGGTCATTCCTGCAGGATGTGTGTGTACACAGTGTGTGCACCTAATCTGAAGTGCTTGTATCTCATTGCATCTGACAGGCAACAAATAAGTTATTTGCAGAAGCATTCCACTCACCTTCCACACATCCTCCTGTTACAGTGCACAGTTTGTTCGGGGAAGACCTGCAGATGGAGGGCAAGAGTGTGATGTTATACAAGATGATAGTAAAACATAACTCACCACAGTTCATATTTAGTAAATGCTTAAAAGTTTGATGAGTAATTCCCAATCTTTACTGAATTTACAAAAAAGAGCAGAAAAGACAAGACCAGGTTAACAGATTATGGGTGTGCTTATCTAATAGAAGTCATCAATTTGTACTGCAGCTCTTCATTCAGGGTCATTTTGTAGTTTCAAGCCTCATCGCTGAACTGCAGATTCCAACTAGCTGAAAAGTCTCCCAGCTAGAATTCCTTCAAATTTCATTTTTCAGGAGTTTTTTTTATCGAGAGCTGAATAATTTGCAGAGGTCTCTTCCTCTCCAAAAACAGATGGAAAGTAGTTTCATGTTAAAATCAGTGAATCTCTAACGTGGTGTGGCATCACGGAGATTGGCGGCTTACCTACCACATGCTATTATGTGCGCGCAAAAACCTACCAGCCCGTTCTCATTCTGAACTTGTAAATAATGCTGCTTTGTCAGAGCTTTTGCGCAAGTTTTCAACGGCAAAAGGTACCTATCGCATGCGCATGAAACACCACTGGGCAGCGTCAGGTGAAAATGCAGCCAGACAGACCTGGTCTCAGTGTTATTATATGCCAGCCATGTCCACATGATACACGCACGAGCAGTGACATGTGAGCATTAAATGCGGCAGGACAGTGTGAAGGCGAAGACGCTACCAGTAACAATGTATTATAAAGAGTGCGAGGGGGCCTATATGGGAGGGTGGTAGATGGGTCCCACAAACCCCGGACTTTCAAGCAAGAGTCTGGTGTTTGCTTGCTGTCCAAATGTGATGATTTTTTTTCTACATCATGTGCCTCTGTCTCATAATTCTTACCATATCTGCCAGCATGTGCTTTTTTTTTGCTCCAAAATCAAACAGCTGTACCTTCATGACTGCTCTGCCAGCTCCATTTCAGCGCAGCAGACAGTGTTGGGGAAACTCCTGGTGATGTCATCACTCATGACAATGGGAACCAATCGTTGGTGGAAAGACAGCAGGATACTCCCTACTTCCTGTTTCCTGTCAGACAGGGCAGGGCAAAAACAAAGGAGAGAAAAAGGAGCAAGATTATTCCTCTGTCTCTGCTTTCTTCAACCAATTTGATAGAGGATGCTTTCACAGCCACCTGTTAATGCATTTTTTGTTTTTGTTTTTTTCATTCATAAGAGGTTACGTGATACGACAGCTCTAAAAGTCAGAAGTGCTATGTGAAAATGCTGTGCAAAAATACTGAAAAATCCACATGCAAAGTCCGTGCACAACAATATGCACACCTGGTTTGGTGCAAAATCTGCATGGCTTTGTCCCATTTTTTTATGGAAAAACAAGAGATTCCTCCTAAATAGTGTGCATGTAAGAAAAAAACTATTCAGACAGAATTTTTTTTTTCAGAACAAACACCCATTGCTCCATAGTCCAGTTTCTCTGAAAAATACACTCCCTGCAGTTATAAAGATTCATGACTTGCAACTGCCCTACATGGTAGCTTACCAACTGCACTATTTAACTGCAACAAACACCAGATCTCCAATCTACATTGGAATATTTCCCTTCACACAAATTCACACAAGAATTCTGAAAAACTCACAAAATCAGTTTTGATACATTTCCGAACAAATTTTTCGGATGCAAATGTGTACTTGGTGGGAAACAGCTTCAAATCTAGACTGCTTCAAGAAGACACGCATGCATGTGCCTTGTGTTGTTAATTATCTTAAAGTTATTTCTTTGAATGGAGAAAACAATGTGTATTAATTTATTTTCTCAACATTTTAATGGTGTTTTAATTTTACATTGAACAGCTATAGATATTAAAAACAAAATAAAGAAAGAACATTTTGCATTTGGGGCGGTTTATAGTCACTTGTGGATGTTTGAAATAATTTTTTGGTATGGTCGCAGGACTGTGGTGAAACCAGTTAGTCTGAATCAGTTTTGCACTGCTCAGAGCAAAATACCATTTATAACTACATATTTGAAAACACATCAAATAAAACACTAATGAATCGCTAATGAACACGTACTTTAACTTTTACCTTAACATAAATTAAGGCTTCTGTAGGCCTTTAGGGGCGCTGAAACTGAAACTAAACTGACCCTGAACCTGAACCTCCATGCTACTGAAACTGTACACATGCAAGCACACACAATGCCCAACATTTGGAAGAAAATTGCGCGTGTGCGTGCGTGGATGATGAAGATGGATTGTGAGCTCTGGGGTGTTTGTCAGTGCGAACTGTTAGCCTTGTGTGTTTCGGACAGCAGACAACACGGACGTGGATGTTGAGTGTGTCTCGGTCACACTGAGTGTTACAGACTGAAAACAGGAACCGGGACGTCCCACTGACACGACACACTTGGCGCTGTCACTGTGTTTTCATACAGTAATTGACTGCATGTGTGTCTATGTGTTTGTGTATGTCTGTGTCTGTGTACATATGTTTATGTACATGTGGTGTGTATGGAGGGTTTTCTGTCTGTCACTTTTCTGTCTCCAGAGGGTGACTGCGCATCCATGATTGTGTGTGTTTAAGTGTGAGTGTGTAAGTGAGTCTGTGCATATGTGAGTTTGCACCTGCACGTGTTTCTATATGGTAATACGTGTGCACAGTTAAGTGTGTGACAAACTTTCTGCAGGTTTCCAAAATATACTCTGTGTATCCTCTGACTGGAGTGCTCATTGGGACTTGATGCTTTTCTCTGCATTTACGAGCGAGTGTGTGTGCATGAGTGTGTGACTTGGCTAGTTGTCCCTCTTTTTTAACTAGCTTTATTAGCATGTGACAGGCTAATTGAAGCCATTTGCAGGCCGTGCTGCCTCTTTAGTGACGTTCCAGAGGGTTTTACAACCTCACAGCTGGATTCTATTGTCTCAAAAAGTCAGTGGGGAGAAGAAAGGCGCTCAGACAGAGACAGAGGAGGTGAGAGCAGAGAAGGGAAGAGTGAAAGCACTTAAAGCTCCTCGGTATCCTCCTTAACCCGCACTGACTCCCAGCCACACCAGGACAACACATACCAGGCTGCTTCACGCTGATCCAGTGCTGATGCTGAATTATGTGCAGAATTTCACACATATGTTGACCCGTGATAAACAACAGATATTTTATTGTTTAAATCTAGCAGAACCATCTGTTTGTTCTCAGTTTGATTTTCCTGTTTGAAGCTGCACATGGTAGCTTTGGATGTTTGTGGCTCTGAAGTTGTTTGAAATCCTGCAACATGATGTCAGTAAATTGCAGACAGGACAGTGACGGTAACCCCTCTGACGCTTTATGCCAAATGAATGCCTGGAAGATAATAAACTGAAATCTCTCTGGCATGTGTGAAAAGCAGATAGAGTTAACTAAATCTGGTAATTTACGTCAGATAGGGACCATTCCCATTAACATTGACCTCCATTTATACCTTGAGTGTGTTTTACCCAGAGACACATAGGGTGATTACGCTGATGACTTGAACACAAAGAGCTCAAAATGCGTTCTGCCCTGTGTTTCAGGGATTGCCAAATCCTCTTTTGGTTGTATTGTGGCACACATGGATACAAGATGGCATCACAGAGAATACATTATCATACATTATAGATGGGTGCTATAAAGGTTATGACAATGATGCCCAATCACATTTACAGCTTTCATCCCCCAACACAGGGCTCTCTTTGACGGCCAAGATTCCAGTGTATCGGCCTCACCAAAGCCTCTACTCATGCCTCTCTTCCACTGGGGTGCACTTGGAGTTACCAGTACCCCTTTCCTACCAAAATTATCACATGCACACAGGTGTTTCAAACACGGGTTAACCTGCTTAAAAAAGGCTATAGACTGCTCTCCCATTGCTAGTCGAGCTCTACGTGTCAGCACTCTCCTTGGCCAAACTGACCACAAATAGATGCAGAAAGAGACACAAAATGACTACAAAAAGAAACAAAACAAAAACAAAAATAGGCAAAACCACCACAAAGTAGGACAAGTGGTGGGGCCTTTTGCATATCTATGCCCAAAGGGCCCATTTTCTCATAATTTGCCCATGGGTAAGGGTAGACATAATCATGTTTTCACGTATAATGAATTATAAAGTGAATTATTGCTACGTCTGGACTCATGTTTATTCACAACAACATCGTGTTGTGGCAGGTTCGGAAAGACTGTTGTGTTGTAGGTTTGTGGTGGGAGTGGCTTGTGGGGGCGTGCTGTGCGGGCTACAAACAGAACGTGCCTGCAGCTATGTATGTCTTACATAAACGCCAAACGAGAGTGAATCAAGGATTGGCTTTTACTTTCACTTTCACTGGCGAGCCTGTTTATATACAGTAACTGACAGTCCAACATGTGTTAGTAGTAAACTAAATTTAGGTCATTACTTGGATCCAGCTAAAAGTGCATGATATTGCAGGAATGTAAAAATGTTAAGTGTGGTGCCTCTCTCTCACACACAAAAACACACACACAATTCTCAACATCTGCCACCTGGTTATGGCTGTTTGTCCTGTTGTCACAAAGGTCGAGCCTTAAGTTTGTTTGTACAGAAACAAGTCACAATACATGAATTTACAGGGTGGCACACAATGCTTTTACCTGACGACATGGTTGTCCCTGGTGATGGAATTCTTATTCTGTGTGTGTGTGTGTGTGTGTGTGTGTGTGTGTGTGTGTGTGTCACCCAATATAGTTTACCTTCCCATGGCTTGGGAGAAAGCAGTCATTTAGGGTTTAATGTGTCAACGTATAATCCTGCCTGACTCTTTGACCTGCAGTCCTGTTCATTTGACACTGTTAAAGTATCTGTCTCCTGGTGAATTTCTCTATAACTATTATAATCTGTGATGGAATGGAGTCTTGCCTCACTCTTCTAGTTTCTACATGCTCCAAACTATTGACAGCATTTAAGGAATTTTGGACTGACTTCCTTCTACCTGCATTTTTCCATTCCTTTCCAATTCTCTATCCTCTTTAACTCTTTCACCCCTTCTTCTACTTTATTATTAAGAGTTTTCATTGTTATTTTTTTATATTTGACTCTTTGCATCTCATTTCCAACCCTATAACTGTTTAAAAGAAGCACACAATATTATTTAAGAAAAAAAATGCATTGCTCCAAAATACCCAATTTATATTATTTGGATGGAACCTGATTTGATTGCAGAGGGGATGAAGGCTTCTGTAACTAATGGGTGTGTGAAATCTCTCCATTGTTGCGACTGACAATGTCCTGTTCTGTTTGTTCTGTAAGCTAACATTCACTGTGATTTACAGATAAGACGTTTGGTTCTCAGTAACTGACACCAAATCACGCACAAACACGCACAAAGTCAGATGGAAATCCCTCTGAGGTCACACACTTTCTGTATAACACGTCACTACCAGGGAAGCCACTCCAGCAGGTACTCCACTATAAAACAAGCAAACTCACACACACACCATTGATGCAGTGATTAATATCCTGGGCGACCACACGGAAACAAGCAGGCAGAACTTTAAAGAGGTACTCCCTCACTGCACAGATAAAAGCACTGTGTGTGTGCGTGTGCGTGTGTGTGTGTGTGTGTGATGTGCACTGCAGGCTTACACTGCATGCAATTATTCATTGCTTAAAAGAACTCTCTTTCTCACAAACACACACACACACATACACACATACAGACACACTTTCCAAAAACTTTCAGAGCCCCCAACAGATGCCGACTGAGTGATTTCCACCCTGATAGTGTTGACTGTTTTACAGTAAGCACTAAACTGTAATAGTTTCCCATAGGAGCCGGTGTGAATGTGTGCCTGTTATCATTGTGTTGGGTGGCTCTGGGTGTTGCCTCCGAGCCACCGTGAGGCTATTTATACAACCTCTCTGTCAGTCCCATTCCCAGGCTCTGAGCTCGGCTGGTGGTTGGTGAGGACAGAGGCAATGCAAGATATCTTGGTTCATATGATATATAATGACCCAGCCCCCCTACTGGTTATGTTAGGTTCAACCCATTCTTACTTGTCAAATATGTCCGCTCTGTCAGTGCTTTTGGTGTACGAACTTGATGCCAAAAGCCACCTTTCGCATCCAACCTGGATTGCGGCTGGATGGCTTCAGATGAGAATGTGCTCGGACAGAACCAGTGCCGTTGTTTGTATACACCGGCAGAAGGTTGAACAGCACCAGGTGCGTCCACATGCAATGTGCACAGCAGGTGTCACTTCAAGACACGGCCGGACGGAAGTAGTCGCATGCGCACTAAACACTGAAGGTAAACATTAGTAATAATGCTACCGGTAATGACATAATGTAAGAAATGTGTGTGTACCTATAGGATGGGCAAGCCCGGAGTTAGATGGGTCCCACAAACAACTGACTTACGTGCGGGAGTCCTGAGTTTGCTTCAAGTGTGGATGTGTGCTTTTCCTTAAACTAACCATCTGTGACTTTATTGCCTAATCCCAACCATTGTGACAGTATAAAATAAACTGTTCAGTGTCATCCCACCATGTGCATTTGTTGAGATGATGGTAATGCCATCCTGGAGCATAAACCACTAATGCAGAATGATACCTAAAACATAATAAGCAAACGCAGAATGTCACTGATGACAACACTGGACACTGGATGACAACATGTTGGTTAGGTTACACAACATGAAAATGTACTTTAATATAACTCAAAGCTCCCTTGGTGTAACATGGGACACAAACAACAGTTTCTCAGGGAAAGTCCTGTGCTTGTTTGACCCATCCAACACCCCAACCTGCCTCCTTACATGGACTTTCTCTCTTTTTACTACTTCCTTCTTTATGCCCATCAATGCAGTTGTTTTGTGATTGTAGCCTTCCCGACTACGTGGGTTATATGAGAATTGTTATGCATTACTTTTCATAGGTTTACATGTGAACAGTGCATGAGAACATCCTGGGCGATGGCAGGCTGTGTGCATGTATGTATGTGTTTCTGTGGTGCCATTAGTGTAGTTTTATAAATATCACATAGGCGTTTTGTAGTTCTGCTTCTATGCTTTTGATTAATCTGATGATTATTCTCTCAATTAATTAATCGGATGGTCTTTTAAATGTCCATCACAATTTGAAAGAGTCCAAGGACACACATGAAATGTTTTTGTTGTTGTTGTTGTTGTTGTTGTTGTTGTTGTTGTTTCTAATCACCTGTTCAGGGATAGCTGTAAAATTACAAACAGCATTATTAAGTATTGGTGTTTGATTACATGAGTGTGATTACTCTACACTCTGCAATGTGTGAGGTCAGTAAAGTTCTCAGATGAGGACTTGTGTGCTCATGGGAAAGTTCAAGGAAAGTCTTTGATGGAGAGTGATGCCAGGGTATCCGTGGCAACTGAGGACTAACAACAGCTGGTGATAAAGAGGAGGAAACAGGATGGCATAACTATCAATATAACTGTCACTGGGTTGTACAGCTGAAGTGCTCACACACTAATGGCACACATCAACAAAGCTGCACACTTCCTATTTAATGTTTGAGAACTTTAGTGTAAAAATGCAGCTCTGGCTCAAATCTGTGTGTGTCCATTAAGTGGCTAACCTTTATGTACGTATTTTATGGGAGGTTGTTTGTCTACAGCTCTGTTTGATTTAATTTGTCTGCTAAGAACTCTCTTGAGAAAAGCACTTTTATTGGCAGTAGCTGCGCCTATTTAGAAAAAGGTCACAGACATAATTAAGACAAAATTTAACAGTGAGGCTTTTGTTTCTTAAGAGATTATGGGCTGGAAAGTTAATTCTAAAAGCCAGAAATCTTAGCATCTGGCAAAGAAAAAGAGTAAGTGGTATTGATCTTGAACCTAATCAATTCCCCACAGATACATTGTGGTTACATAATGGTATAAAATCTTTCTCTTTGAATTAAGTTTTTGAGTTTTGGGGTTATTTTGTGGAAAGAAGCTAGAAACATGGAGATGAAGAAGGTGGAGTGACATGTAACAATGGCCTGTAGCCAGAACCATCAGGAAACATTGCAGTTTTGTCACAAAGATGTGCATTTTATGCCGCTATATCACCAGGCTTAGTGCACCTTAAAGAGGAGTCGGATCATACTCTGTTTTTCTTAGTGTCAACAAATCCCATGAAAAGACAAAGACACAAGGAATAAGTCATTTTAACAAGTATTGTGTGTATACCCACAGCCTCATTCCTATGTGCCACCATTGAGCCTAGCTTGGTAGAAAGAAAATAGTTCCTTCATAAAACAACTGCTCACAACAAGGTCTGTGGATTATCTTGAGTAACCGAGTCATGATTTCTGGAAAGAGAGATCGCTGTTGAGCATTTCCAAGCTGAGTGCCATCTAGTTTCATTACACTTGAGTGAAGGCAGACATCTCTATGACCGATGTCTCCAACACTCACACCAAAACTATCTAGACTGATAAATAGCACTACGGGTAAGAGGAAAAATCTTTAATTTTGGGATGAACTGTCCCTTTAAGAACTAACTGGCTGGGAAAGTTGTAGTATTGAATGATGACTCACTCAATGTTGCTTTCGTCTTTTCATGGGATTTGTTGTCAGTAACAAAAATTAAGAATATCGCCAGCCTTATTCTGCAGCTATTTGACTAACTTCAGTTCAAACTTAACCTAACTACAGCTTACATACTAAATGGAAAGTTAGTTCAAGTTAGTCATTACTAAATATTTACATTCTGTGTACTAACTGCTATGTGCAACTGCTGCATAGCTAACTGATCAAACTTACTGCTGGTAGCTTTCTATTATAGTATGACTAACTAAGACTGAAGGAAAATTAGGTGGTGGACTTGGCAGGCATGTCTGACATGACACTTGATCAAAATAATGTTTAGAATTAGGAAAACTGAGAAGACTTAAATCGGATTTCACAAAAAAAAACATGGCAAAATGACAAGTTATGTCTGTTAAGTTCAATTAAATTACCCAATATTGTTGAATTAGTTAGCTCAATTGTATATTTTCCACTCATTCTGCACAGCATACATAGGTAAGACATTTCTTCATGTATGTATATGTAATCAAACCAAAGACAACTACAAAGAGTTGGCTGGCTTATATAGTGCCTCTGATATCTTACAACCATTACTATGGTCTTTACTAGCTACGACATTTCTTAAGTTTTGATGGCACAACATTATTTAGTGAATTATCATTTGAAACTACCAAGTATACTGAACTTTACAGAAACTTATATATAAACTTAAAACTCATTTCCACTGCATGGTTCAGCTCAGCTCAGATCAACTTTGGGTAGTTGTGCTTTTCATTCATGTAGTGTATCTACTGTATGGTATAGTTTGCAGGCCGCCATTTTTAAAAAAAAATATGGGACAAGTGAATATTGTCAGTTCCTTAGCATTTAAAAAATGGCAGGTTTGTGCAGGATGTCCCATGATGCGCAAGTGACAGTTTGCTCTGACCAATCAGTGGTCTGTGGCGTATCTGGTGTCGGCTTTGCTTGCTTGGAACCTCGACCAACTTTAAGCAATAGAAAACTTAAGAAATGTGAGTCAAGTTAACTAGAGCGGTGCTATACCATGCAGTGGAAATATGACATTAGTAATAGATTTCTGAAAACCTGGTGCAACCCAGTTCTTTGGTTACAGTGCTATGACAGTAAATTCATGAAATTATTGCTTTCATATTCCCATGGAGTATGCCGAACATGAATATGACCAACAGCAGGCAGTAGGACAGCTATCCTTGCCTCCCATGAACTCAACATCTCCTGGAGTTGTCCTGGTACCTCTGGCAACTGTAATGTAATCTTTGTGATTATCTTCAGCGAGGAGACTAATATCTCCAGTCTGGGTGAGAGCTGGACTCCTGCTAATAAGGCTGAGTGAGAGCAGTGTTTAGACAGTGGGAGAGTGATCGCTCTCTGGCACTGCTCCCTGTGATTTATGACCTCCTTAATGAGTCTCTCTCCCCTTTGTGTGTGTGTGTGTGTGTGTGTGTGTGTGTGTGTGTGTGTGTTAGCTTATCACCAGCATATATGTGATTTCGCTCAAGCACCTCCTTGAGTTTCACCTCTCTCCTTTGGCTGACGCTCGCAGCAACACTTAGGGGACCGATTCACTTTAAGCTCCAAATCACCTAAATACTACAGTAGGTGGCATTTTTCAGACAAACACGCACTCGTATACTTTCAACTCATTTTTTTCATTCCACAGTGAAGAAAAACAAAAATCTCTGAGTGCCGTTGCATTCCACTGAAGGGTGAAAGTGCAAGCGATACGGATAAAGAACACAAGAAAAGTGCAACGGGACAATCCAATGGGGCAAGTGTCCCATTTTGAGTAATCAAAATTGCGTCTACAGTAAGTATTGCTGTTGCAGCAGCATAAATGACTGACGCAAAGCAACTCCAGTATTTCAGCATCAACAGAAAAACAGTGTTCTGCTGGTGGAGAATTTGGGAGCTAGACAGATGGACAGACAGACAAGTAGAGTAATGAGACAGAACAAGGTGAAGGGAACAGCTGAGCTGGGCTGCGTCAAAGAGCTGCTGCAGCAGGATCCAACACCCACAGATTGAGGAGAAATCAAAATAAAGTCTAAATTAAGACTCCAAGCGATGTGTGTGTTTGTGTGTGTGTGTGTGTGTGTGTGACGGTAGAGTATAGGGCTGTTTGGCTTGGCTGCAGCCACTCAGTACAGCATGGCAACCAAGCAAGACGGCAAGGCCGACCTCGCAACCACACAGGCTGAATGTGCAGTGGCGGGTTCTCCGTGCCCTGCTGCTGAGTGGCCCTAAAACCTCCTGGAGCCTAAGCAGTGACCTGGCTTACCCTGTGCTCAGGCCCCTTCCCTTGCATAATCTTTTCCCTCTCGTCAGAAGCGCTTATACTGCAGCGCTGCCTTTGTCAATCTACTGCATCTCTTTATTTCACCATAATTACACGGCAAAGAGGGAATTAGATGATCCACTGTGACAAACGGAAACATTTTCCATGTGGTAGGTTTGCCCCTGAGAGTGATCTCCTGTATAGATTCTTGAAAAAAAAAAAAAAAAAAAAAATCATGCTGTGATGTGTTTTTTCTCACACTGATGCTGTCCTCTGTGCAGTGGGAGTGAAAACAGCTTGAGCTGCTACCTGAGAAGCCTCACTGCTGTTATCAGTGGCTTGGCACAAAGCCCTGTTGTGTTCAGATTAGCTTTTGAATGCACTACGCCATCTAGCCTCATGCGCCGGAGCTGCAACTTGGGGTTAATGCGTATGTATAGTTGCTGGGTACTGAATGTATGTGTGTATGTGCAAGACTGTCATGACAACAGAAATCCTAGATAAAGGTTTCCTGCATTTTCTACACTTTAAAGGGCTGGAGGGCTGAGGTTATACCCCAAACAATTGCTTCTGAAGATCCACTTTTTGAAGAAAAAGTTTTTCAGGGTTCTTTTGTGACCAGGGACTCTATTAAAAACCCCTTTCAAACAAAGAAAGAGTAATAATAATTGCTGTAAACATGAGTGTGAAAGGTCCCCACCCTTAGATATTCAAATGTTTACCCACATTTGAAACAATAATTGCATGTCATAAAATACCACAAGAGATGCCAGTTTTATTGAGCTCTATGCAGAACCCTCTGAAATTTTACCTGTTGGAACCTGTTGCTTTACATTGACCCAGAACTTAACATTTTGTATTCAGTTATAATTTGGAAGCAAATATTGGTTCCCAACCATGCTGTACCACTGAAGTAGGCAAGTAAAGAACTGCCAGTAGTGATTTCACGAAATCTAGACCCACTAAAACGTGACTGTGAACCATGAGGGCTGTGGGTTGAGCTGAACCACATAAGCCCCTGCTCTTTAGAAGCCTGGACTGGACTTGGTTCCCTTGGCCCCAGGATAATCTGCTAAACTAAAACCATGATTAGTGGGAGAGATTTATGGGTAATGTAGTCAGTCACTATTTTTAGAGCCCTCCTGGGTAAGTTCGAGATGAAATCCTTGGAATATAAAAGGGCTCTCAGTAGAACCCTCTGGGTGAGTTCTTAGTAAAGTATCTTTAGAAGGTGGGAGGCTCATAATAGAATCTAAGGAGAAAATTCTGTCTGGAACCATAACACCATAGAAGGGCTTGTTGTGGAACCGCTCGTAAGGGGTTCTGGGCGGAACCTTTCACGGGAGGGTCCTTTAACCCTTTTTGTTGGAATTCAGATAGAATCTGCTAAAAAGATTACAGGTGGAAATTTTCAAAAAGCTTCTACCACAAACCAAAAAGATTTCTTTTATGGGGATAAATGGAAGAACCCAGTATGGTACCAGTTAGCACCATTAGTTCTAAGAGTGCAGACACCAACTCTGCAAGCATAGTATTTCTCTCCTTTTTTGATTTTTTTTTCATTCCATCATCAGGTTGATTTATAGAGCGCCTGTACTTACGTAGAGATGGATCTGTTTGAAGAGAAATCTAAGGTATGCAGCTCAAGTCCTCTGTCATAAATTCTCCATGTGGCTTGGTGAGCCTCAAGACCTCACACTAAGGAGGGCGTAAGAGCAGAGAGAGCAAGAGAGACCTGGATATCCCTGAAATAGATGCCATGCCTTTTGCCAAGCCATAATCTAGAGATAAATTATTTGAAAGAAATGGAAACACAGCTTTTGGTTGCTTTTGGGAGCTAGAAATGACTATTGGTGTAGAGTAATTGTTGATATTAAGCTGAAACAGTCATGCTTTCCACATGAACTCCAATGAATGTGCATCCACAAATCACAATAACTCCTAACTGATTTGCAAGATATATATGTTTATGTGAGATTTAGAATAACAAAAGCAAGCCAGTCATTCATTTCTCATTTGATTCAGGGAAGAACAAAGAAGCAATAATTGATGCTTTGAATGTTGCATCTTCTTGCATTGATGTAGCCATGTGATCATTTGCATACTATGCTGTATAGTAGATCTGCTTTTTTTCTCTCAGTTTGAATCCACTTTTATCAGTAGCATTGGACATGAGAAACTTCAAGTTATGTTCAAGTTATGTGACGTATATGATGAAACTTGACATTTAAACATCATTGTGGTGAATTTGTGATGAGATTTGGGGAAAAAAAGAAGGGAAAAAAACACACAAAAAACCCAGTTGTGGTAGCAAAATGTATCATGGAACTGTATCTGCTTAAAACATGCAAACATGTATTCGTGGTTTACAGAAATGTACAATGTCAAAATCTTTGGATTGAGGTGGAATTCACACCACTATTAATTTACCAACAGCAAGCGTTAGCAGTGAGTCAGTACTCAACTTCTAATTAGCTACATTGCTGAAAAACAAGTGAAATGTCAGCTAGTATTATGTTGTTCATTAACTGAGAGACCCATAATTATGTTGTTGTCAAGCGCAACCTATGAAGCTGATGAAATGAAGCCAATGCAGAAGTGCCAAAAACTGCAGTTCAACAAATGACCACTTGAGGATGGCTCCAAAACAGAGCCAGTCCCCACAGACCCATATGTTAAAATGGCCAACTTTACAACAGAAATAAACATGTTTACAACCAGGTACAAAAATAGTTTTGGTCTCTATGATTTTTTTTTATAACCCACCCATTTACATTTTATTAAGGCCCAAAGTTATGCATGATTAGGGTCACTTAAGTGATAGGCTGTAACGCCTCCGCAGTCCCTCAGTTGGATCCACCCTGTGCTCCTTCACAGCTCTAACTTCTCATCCAAATATGGAAGCCTCGGGCTCCAAAGAACTAAGATTGAGACAGCCCAAAATGCCAAACTTGAGGCTCCAAAATGGCAGTCCCCAAACCAATGGACAATATCACGGTAGCTATATCAATTATTTATATAGTCTATGGTTGTTCTCTCTAAGAAATAAACTTTTTGATTAAGTGTACAGATGCATGTTTATGAGGTGACAGTCAACTTTTAAATTTAGTTGCATTGTCAAATAATGAGTCATATGTTTAAAAAAAAACATAAATCTTGCAAACAACACTGATTCTGCTCTTGAGCTTATAGCGAGGGGGTATTTACAGTGTGTTTAGAGAGTGAAGTAATGGCGCATTCTGGCCCACACATTGGTATGGTGATGTCGAAATTTGCAGCATATTTTAAGTTCAGTCTTAGTTAAATGGATAACAGTAAGTACTACGGATAACTAAAATGTCAGTTTAGGTGACCTGTTTTGTTTGTGTGACACAGACTGTGGGTATGAAATAGTGGTGAGAGTGTTTTTACAGCATTATATCCCAGATTCCCAGCATCAGATCTGACCCAGGGGAGCCTTTGACCACCTAAACAAACTGTCACTACCCACTTCGGCTTAAACCCTGCCTGACTTCTCCCTATCACTCTTTTTCTCTCAGGAACACTGTGTTCTTCTCAATTTTCTCCTCCTGCTTCCATGTCTCTTAACAGTTTTTCTCCTCTTCTCATCAGCCTCCACCTTCATTGCCTTGTTCTAAAATAAACTAACTAACCCCCCTTGTGAAACTCAATCCTCCACAGCACAACACCGAGAGAAGTACACCTCATAAAAGGACTGGGGGGGTTTATGCACTTCAAACAGAGGCGGGGATTAAAAGGCCATGTCTGTTTACTTACAACCCTCTCTGCAGCTCTTTAGATTCCCACCACTTCCTAATTCAATTACAGCGGCAAGCTGTAGACAAGGCTGTATCTTCAAGAAACACTGACGTGGAATTTCCCTCCGTCCTACTGACTCATGTTACAGGGTCCTTGGTGGTTTTATGGGAGTCGTGGAGGTCTATGATGGGAAGGTTTGGCCTAGGTGTGTTTGAGAACTCAATTTTGGATGGTTCGAGTCTATAAATTAAGTAAATAACAAGGAAAACAGTGATTAAATCTTTATCTTACTCATGAAGGATTGTGTATTTGCGCTTCCAAGCACCTGGTGTCTAGTCGGTCTTTCCAAGGAACAATCATCTGGTAGATAGGACTTGATTTGTTCTACATTTCTTGTTTGTATTGGAAAGACAGGGACAGAAGAGGACAGTTCAGAGTAATGGAACAGACAGGAAAAAGATGCCACCTACAGAAAGACTTGGAAACCGAAAATCCAATCTAGAACGGACTTGAACAATTGATGCGTATGCATTTTTTTAAATACTGTTTTGGGCGTTTGCAAACACAGACACATTTACAACTTGTAAAGTTCAGACTAGTCAAGACTATGAACGCAGTGTTGGACCCGTGAGCGTTAAAAGTCGAACTTGAAAGACAGACTTTTGATTATGTGCCATACTCAAGGCTCAGCACTAGAGTCCACAAACCAATGGGTGATGTCACAGTAGCTATGTCCATTATTATCACGGTCTATGCGTTTGACCAGATCATTGGAATATCATATGACTTGACTTGTGACTTGCTTGACTTACAGCGGAGACTCAATTTGACTCACTTTATTCTTACCACAGTAACTTGGGATTTGCTTGAGACTTGAGGGTTAAGACTTGGGATTTGCGCAAGGGACTTACTCTAATGCTAAGTGGGTGCTTAACACAAAGATGGAGACAAAATATATTCAAAATACAATGTAAATATTGACCTGCAGGTTACCACTTCATGACATGATATAGACATATATACACTGTGTATTGAATATGTGTTGCCAAAGATTCGTACAAGAACTAGACCAACTACGGAGAAGTGGGACTGCATTCAAGCTGCCCTTTGTTCTGCAGCAACAGGCCCGTATTCTGTGGCGGCGTTGTGGGTAGCATTCAGAACCACGACAGCCCGCAGCAGCTGAGAAAACACTGCTCATATGCTGCTCAGTAGGATGCTTGTATGGATGATATTAGCATAGCTGCTGTTTACTCTGTACTGCTATGGAGCCAACCACACACACACACAAGCACACACATTACGTAGTAACTCTGTTGCATATCCGCTGTTTAACAATATTAGAGCCAAACCCAAAAGATTTGGCCCTGCATGCAAGTGAGACCACAGACTGTTAACCTCTGGACACACACACACACACACACAGCTGTATCGTTCAGGTCGATCAGCAGCTCAGTAATGGGGAACATGCTGTAGCTATGAGACAGTACTGTAAAGTGAAGTTCATGTCAGCAGTAAAACCTGCGATGAGTGACTAAACTAACGACTGGTGCACGGCTCATTGAGGACTTTTAGTTAGCTGAGGATGATTTGGCCTCCAGTTAAAGGGAAAATCCACACTAAAACAATTTAAACACTTCAAAATGCATCCCTTGTTCCTCAGTGCGTCATTTTTCTACTTTCGATGAAACCATGACAACTTTTGTTGAAAGACTTGACGGCTGTGTTTCCATGGAAAAACTTGCTCACACATTTTCCGCGAAATATGGCATCTACAATAGTTTGAAAAATAGCCATATGGTGCGCTGAATGAGTTAAAAAATTTATTATTTATCACACCACGACAACTCAGTCTCTTCTTCAGTCATCAAATAACAACACTTTGTAGTGCCCCTGGACATCCAATATCGATGCAAAGGACAAGCTTTATCTCATCTATGTGATACACAGTTGAAACACATTTTGTTAATGTTCTAAAATGGTCAGGGTTAGGTGTAGGCAACAAAATTATGTGGTTAAGTTTAGAAAAAAGTCCTTTTTTACCGTAACAATTGTATTTCTTAAACTTAAATACTTCACGAGTGAAGTCAGTGTGCAACAACCGTGGGTAAATGACATAACATTAGGTCTAAAAAAAGGGACTTTTGGTTTTAAATGGGACACAAATTACCGCCTCCTAGGTGAAAGTCTTGTTTTGCTTGACCCATCCACCTCACACACTACGCAGACTTTCCTGCTCTTTATACTAATATAGGGGCCATTTACATGGCAACAGTTCTTGCATGAAATGTTACATTTTGGCCTTCCGGTCACACCATAACTGTTTTGGGGGCCTGAAAGCACAAACTTCTTAAACTGGGTTCCAGAGTGTCATTTTTTTAAAAAAAACGCCACCCCTTCTGTTGCCGTGTAAACTGACAATGAGCGGATCTGGTGAAAACAGTGATGTCACGGCCACACTTACATTGGAGATAGTTAAAAGCCTGGTGCATTTGATTAATGCACAAAAGGATGCCTTTGGCGTCGATATCACATGTCAAGACGCATGACAAAGCATCTGTATTTGACCCATCTGGGATGAGAGTTTGCTTACTAGAAATGAGACAAGAATTTGACAGCTAGTGGTCCCTCCTTCTCCTCACTCCCCACCACTAAAGGATAACTTCACCAGTGGAAAAGCAGGTGGCGGCTTTGGATATGGATAAATCAGTTAACGGCTGTAGCATCTCAAGTTCAGCCAGCACAACCCCAGTGCTGATGGTCTAATCTCAGATCACTCTGACTTCCCACCAGATCAACAAACTTTCTTTTGCTGCCATTACGCAGCTTAGACTCAGTGCTGCCACTGGCTCAAAAACCCATCTTGGCATGGACAATGCTAAAGCAGGTTGAGGGGCATAAATAAAGCTAAAAAAGTAAATTACAATAATTTACAACCAAGTCCTGGTAGGTTATATATCCAGTATGTCAAATTAATGGTACAACACAAGTGTGTTCATCTGGTGAGTATCAGCTCTCTCCGGTGCAGTACGTCTGGATTTATGACAGCTTTATTGATCAATTAATCAATCAAACACACATTTTCTCACTCTATACGCAAAGTGATGCAGGATTAAGTGGGAAACCTGTGTCAGCAGGGTATACAGCAATTTCCTACTCATAGAGTCCCATCCAAATGGCATATTTGTGGATCATCTGCGAAACAAATCATAGCATCTATTAAATATTGTTGTTGGCCTCACACAGTGTCAGTCAGGCCAGTGCTAACCTATTTGGCCGTCTATGCTGTCAACAGACAGTAAAATGGAGAGAATTGATAACTTTGTAATGTAACAGGCATATGGGGAAACTCCAGGAGGATCTTTACCAGATCTCCTACAATGAGCTGAGACAGACCACTGCTGACGTCTGTGATGACCAAAAACAACCAGAAAAGCCATCATGAGTCTGTATTTGTAAGTTCTTCCCAAGCCCTAAACAAAGACCAGTGAATCATAGTTTACCATGCAGTGTGTGTGTGTGCGCGCGCACGTTAGAGTGAGAGAGAGAGAGAGAGAGAGAGAGAGAGAGAGAGAGAGAGAGAGAAAGAGAGACAGTGTGAAAACATGGATTGGTTTTCAGCAGCTCAGCGTTAATTTGACTGATGCTGCTCTGACAATGTGGTACTTGTGGTCAGTGTTATGTGTGTGTGCGTGTGTGTGTGTGTGTGTGTGTGTGTGTGTGTGTGTGTGTGTGTGTTTGAGTGTGCGATGATTGTGGTGGATAACCTTACTCCTAAATACAGAAAAACAACTCTCTTGGAAATCTACTTACATGCACTTAAATCATCATTTTGGTTTGTGAGTGATGCTAAAATAACACACGCTCATGTACATATTTACTTGTGTGTGCACACACACACACACACACACACACGCACATACACACACACACACACACACACACACACACACACACACACACACAAACCAGCTTTGGTTATGCTCAGTATCCTGTTAATATGCTGTCGCTGTCAGAATCTGGCCCTAGAACGCACCAGTCTAAGTGTGTGTGTGTGTGTGTGTGTGTGTGTGTGTGTGTGTGTGTAAAACCATATGTGTTCTACTGCTGGTTAACTGTAATTTCATGTCGGTTTTAATCCTGGGGTGTCAATCTTCATTCCTGAATAATTTTGACTGGAAACACATAAAGTCAGCACATAGCTCTGTCAGTAATCACCTTCTCAGTGTGCACGTGTGTGTGCGTGTGTGTGTGTTTGAGGTTGTAAACAGCACTATTTCTCGCAGCAGTAAAACATTTCAGTGACTTTGTGTCTGAAATGGATTTCTGGTTGACCACCAACCTTGCTGTCCATCAAGTGCAGTAAAACCTACCCGAGACACTTTAAGTGCTTAAGTCATTATGTCATTATTTAATACTGTAATAAACAAATGGTGTAATTCTTGATCATTGTAAACCTCTTGACTTATTCCTCAACTGACTGGCATTATTACAGCTGTCAAATGAAAAACAATCTTATATTTGATGCTACAAAAAGGTGTGATGCTATGATTGACACTTTATGTGTCAATTATACTGTGCTCATGATCAGAGGCGCTGCCCAGAATTGGTTGGGCTACTTGATACTCTGACTTCACTTACCAGTTGCTCCAAATAATGTCACCAGTACAAGATCCAGGAAATTGGCTTCATTTTTGTACAGTGGGAGGAAGCTGGGATGAGTCGTCTATCTTTATGTACAGTCTGTGGTAGTGTTTGATCTGTTTTTATACCGTACTTAAATGTAGTTTGGCCTATACCAGCTAAAGTAGAGGCTATGGTGAATTTCCTTTCCTTCCCTTCCAAAGTTGGCATGGAAGGCTTGAACAGAAGTTTCAGCAAAAAAACTCACCATAATTGCTGCTTCTTGAAATATCCCCAAAGTTCAATTAATGTGGTCTGATATCTTTCAAGAGACTTTGAGGAAGTCAAGACACACTTGGTCAGTTCTTATTCCTAAGGCCATTGACGTCAGTCAGCCTTTCATATTAGTTATGAAAGCAAAGTGGAGTGACTGACACTGGAGTTTCGGTTGTTTTTCTATCATAATTTGTCGTGAGTAGAGCATTCAGTTTGGTAGTTTTCTGAGGGCTTTGTTTAAAAACAAGAGGCATCCTTTGGGACTGAAAAATCAAGGCAATGTGGAAGTGCAAAGACCTGCACTGTCTTGAATGGCCTCATGAGGCTGGCTCAGATCCCCCTAGACCCCCATGTTAAAAAATCCAACTTTAAAGAAGAAATAAACAGCCTGGTATAAAAACGGCTTTTCTCTCCGTAGCCTCATTTTTATTAAGACTTAAATTAATTAAAGGCATAGCTACTTTGAGTGAAAGGTGGTCACCTACAAAAGTCTTTTCAGCATTTGGTTGTATTAAAAGTGCCATATTAATTTTTTTCTGTGAGTACATTTCATTTTGATGGTTTTAAGACTTTTTAGTTTGCAAAAATTAGCATTCTCAAAGTTAACAATAGCAGTAAATGTACTGTGCTAGCCAAGCCAGCAGCTAGTATTAGGGTTTTCTCCACGCTCTCATCCAAATATGGTCATTTCTGCCTTTTGAAAACCAAGATAGCAATGACCAAAAAGCAAAACTAAAAAATGGCCATGTCCATTTTTTTTTTTTTTATACAGTATTTGTCGGCCAGTCATTGCAAATTTTCTTTCCACCTGGTATTCATTTCCATTGAAGCCCTGTAGACTGGTGCGATAAGAATGTATTTTAGTTTCTCTAAAATTGAGAGCTGCTACATGGTTGGTTTGCATTTAGTGCAAAGACGGAGAATAAAAGTAATACAATAATGTGTTCGATAAGATGTGTCACGCTATCATTCACAGTACTTTTTTTCTTTTGCTCTAAGAAAATAAAACTGAAGACCTGATATGAAATGACTCATTAAAATTCATTGCTCATTTATTCTCAAGATCCCAGACAGCCACCTGCTGCATTTATATTTACACTTTGTTTTATTATGTTAGCCGTTATTACCTTATGGATGTATTGTATTATGTTGGCTGCTCAGCGCACTTCCTGTCCCTAACTCATGATGGATGGAGGTTCCCTTGCTAGTACAAATGACAGTAAGGGCTGATTTATTTATCTCATTTCAGGATTGCTATTGGCTCTGGGAGTGTTTATGTGTGTGTGTGTGTGTGTGTGCGTGCATTCTGAATCTGGTGTTCTTATTTCCTGACTCACCGAGACAAATGACCTGACGTCAGCCCACAGTGCTAAGGGGTGTCTACTAGTCTGGTTCTCGTTCATCTTCCGCAAGGTGAAAATGGACACTCCACTATCTGAGAAAGTGTTCCTTCTTCTTACAGTGGTAGAATTTCAAAACGTGTCTGAAAAATCAATACCTACAGCATAATAAAACAAAGAACTAAAATGTTTCAGACTGTAAATCAGGCTTAAGTACTCCTGAGGGGATTTTTAGTGGACACTTAAACACAAGGAGGAAAGACTGAAGAGTTTGAGCAATTGTTCACAAATTCGACCCTTCATTACTTGTGTCTCTCTGAAACCCAGACAACTCAAGGACAAAGTCTTCAGATGAGATCAACGATAAAATAAGGGAGGCGGGGTAATGATTTATGTTGAGGAAAGCATTCATTGCAAACAAAATGAAATTCCTGGTGATGCGTTGGAGTGTATTGGAGTAACAACACTTTCTCTCGAAATGTCCTTTATTGTTATTGTATTGAACAGACCACCAACTGCAAACTGCAGGAATGTCTGATTACAATCTTACATTAATTGCAAGAAAATTGTCAAAGGAACGCTATAGAAATTTGAAAAAAAGTAAGAAAAAAGGGAAATTTCATATCTTTCAAAGCAAGACTTTGATTTGTTGTAAATATAACGCAAGTAAATAGAATAATACAATCTAGACTACAAACTGTGAGTATGCTTGTTATGACCTTATGAGTTCCTTTACACAATTAATTTATTTAAGTTATGCCTCAGAAGCACCCTAGAAAACAGATTTTACCTTGGCTGAATGACATGGCATTTTATGAGAGCAAGGGATTCATCCTTGAAAAAAATTGATAAAAAATCAGGTTTCGCTACGTATTGGATAATACACAAGGGTCTTCAGACCCAGAAACACCAAAACGACATCAGAGAACTATAGGTGATGAAAGCCCCTTGCTGCGTCACTTCACGTCACTATGTCTCAGCTGAAAAGCTGCAAACGAACACACCAAACTGATGGCCAGCAAGCATCTGTGAGGGGAACTACCCCTCTATACCAGCAGACAGCTGTAGTTTGCTTCCACAATACTCCCTCTTGACTTTAGCTCTTTGTTTACATTCCTCACTTTTGTTTCTCTTATTGTGCGTTGAGTTGAACTGCCAATCAGAGTGATTTCATTCACGCATTGGCTCCACCACTGCCACGGTCTATTCAGGAAAAAAGCCGACAAGTGGCAACGAGGGCCAACTTTGCGGGACACGCTGCAACGTCTGGAGTCATGGACACTTACCAATGGCTTAACCATTGGTGAACGTTGGCTTGGTGTGTCAGAGTCTTTAGAGACAAGATACAAATCAACTTAGGAAGGCCAAAGCAAATTTCTTTCTGGAAATCATTAAACAGGCAGATGGAAACACTCAAGCATAGCTGAGAGAACATTTTCTGAACAACGATTTTGTAAAAACAGTGTTAGCCAACATGGTTCCTCGTGAATGCCTGGTCACCCAAAGGGAGCCAATGAGTCAAGCCAGTTGTCACTTACATCTCTGTAGACAATTAAATAACCCTACTAGTGCATCCATATACTGACACTCATGGCAAATGAAGTCAGACGGGCCAGTTCCAGCTGATGGGGAGAACTAATGACGGACTAAAGGACTAAGTTAAGGACGGACTAAGTTAGCAGACACAGACACGTAGGTGTTAACAAAGGATACATAATGCCAAGAAAAGTTACCAGTGGCCAGTGGATTAACAGGAAACTTCCCAAACTTTCTTGCCTGGAGGAGAGTACATTTCCCTGTGCTCTGAAAACTTTAACTCCAGTTTTATAAACTGGTGACAAATAGGTTAGCATTTACAAACCTATCAGTGCACTCCCTGTTGTTTCAAAAGTTAGTAAAATAGTGATTGCCAAATAAAAAAAATTAAGAGGTCCAAAGCTGTTGAAAATGCTCTCAAAGATAATGTAAGAAAATTGATGTTGGATGTCTGAAAAGGACTCCTGGTTTAAGACTAAAACTGTGTTCTGTTTCTTTAAATTTCAATGAAATGTGCTATAGACATAGTATTGCCCAGGAGTAGTTCAAATGAGGGAACAAGATAAATTTCACTGACACAGAGCTGAAGGGACTCAGTCTGAGGGTCTCAGTGGAATGTGTTGCTGAACATGAGGCGGTGCGACGGAATCTCATTCCCACAGTTTAGCGTAAATACCTCGGCATACCATGGTTGACCAAGGTTGTTTGTTTAGCATGGGGACGTGTGTTTGTATGTGTGTATGTGTGTGCGGGAGATATACACTAAAAACAAAAAAAACAGACTGTTATTACAATGTGTCCCATCAGGGATGTAAGAATCGATGTTCACAATAACTCAACAAATGCACAATTTACTGACAATATCCAGGAACTTGTGTGATTCCCTCAAAACACACACACACACACACACACACACACACACACACACACACACACACACACACACAAGCACACACACCAAACCAGACTGAGGGGAAAGTTGAGTGGTTCATTCATGAGGAGGTCCTGGGGGAGATAGGTTGTGCCCCGCTTCCTTATAAAGGAGGGTTTATAGAGTGACCTGCAGCCTGTCTCACTCTCCCCTGACAGCACATGACCTGTCTTACATGTTGTGTCTATCTCTGTGCCTCAACTCTAAATATCCCATACAAAAACCATAACTAATCCTGATTTCGGAATGCAAGACATTGAGTGATAGAAAAATAACAAAACAAGCGGTTCTGACACAGCCCTGCAGCAAAGGAGTAATAGGTAAAGCAGTAATTAAAGTAGCTCAACATTTTAGGCAAGTGCATCAAGCTGAGTACATTACTAATAGATACAATGAGGTCTTGTCTAGCCAGTGAGCAATGCTGATCATGATTGAAAGCTCTGCTGAGATGGGGCCAACTTCTTGTTTGTGTCTCTACTGCCAACTTCTCGTGTGCCAAATGTTCTGCAATAACTTTTCTAAGTGTTTCTGAAAGAAATGCAGGAATGTAAAGAAACTCTTCAGCCGCTGCTCTACTATGACTGATAGCCCTTTTTACTGTAGCCACCTTATATTGTGACTCACAAGCAAGTCTATTAGTCCGCATAATGCATGCACTGTTAATTAGGTGTACATTTCAAGGTAATGAGTTCTATATTCTAAATAGCAACAACACAAACACCATATGTATGTCCTCAGTGCTCTGATTTCTAATAAAATATATATACAGCCGATGGACAACTTTTCTGTCATTAAGAGACTGTACCACTGAGTTTTTAACTGTAAGTGTTGTTACGGGTATCATATGAAACTAGAGGACCTCATGAATCCAGTTTTATCAACAATGTCATCTAGTTTCTTGGTAAGGGGGCAGAATAACGCTCCAAATTTAGGCTTAATTTTGGCGATGAAAAAAAACAGCATGGCTATTTAACAGGGGTCCCTTGACCTCTGACCCCAAGATGTCTGACTGAAAATGGGTTTTATGGGTACCCATGAGTCTCCCCTTTACAGACATGCCCACTTTATGCTAGTCCCATGCAGATTTTTTGCTGTCATTTGATTCTAAATCAAAACATCTGAATCTGAATTGCTTGATGAATCGCGATTAAGTATTGAAATTCTGTGATTAACTGAGAAAAAAAATCGCATTTCACAGCCTTTATATATATGTATGTATGTATACGTATATATATATATATATATGCATATATAATATTATGTTTAGTCAAAAAAAGCACATGGTAACCGATGTTGGGATTCCATCAAAAGCACATGATTGCAGGGAAAGTTGGGATCAGGCAAAACATAATATGGTTAGGTGTGACAAAAATATCAAATTGAGACGGGAAACGAAAACTGGACTCCTGGTTCATTACTAGCAAAATTTAAACCTGATGCCATCCAGCAGTGTATCATGCAGACGTGACAGGTTTCATCCGGCAGCATTCTCAACTGATGCTGACTGTATCATGCTGCCGCGTCAGGTCCTGTCCACCAGTGCATAATAACACTGCAAACAGTTCTGTCAGGCCGCATTCTCAGCTAACATCATCCAGCACCATATAATGCAGACATGAAAGGTGGCTTTTTGCATTGGGATCTTAAGCCGAAGGCACTGCAAATGTGGCAGCATTTGTGGAATTCGGAATGACAGTGTGTCAGAACTGACCAACTGAATCAATGCTGAAAAAACAAAGGAAAAACAAACAATAACCAACTATAATTAGGCATCATGGCATCCTTGCTGCTTGGCCCTCTATGGGTTCTTTCACAGTATGAAGTTTAACACCAGTCCACTGCAGTCATTACAGCTTACTTATCAAAGTCACTCGGACTCATTACAGCAAGCAGACACATGATGACTGATCAGCACATGTTTGAGTCTACATCAGTGTGTGAGCGGTCAGGTGAAAGGGGCTGTTGTGACTGGGACACACTCATTATGGAAGGACCTGAAATTGTGTGTGTGAGATGCAGGGTCACGGGGTCATGGTCTAAGTCCTGTCCCAACAACACAGCGTCTGTGTCCTCCGCCTTCAATAAATAGAGACAGTCATTCATACATACCACCCATCCATCAGAGCTCTCAACATATCGCCACGGGAAAAAAAAGGGCTGGAGGGAGAGCTGGCTTGTTATTGAACCAGACAGAGACACCTAAATTAAGAAATGCAAAAAGACGCCCTGTGATTAAAGTTTAGTTATATTCAGAAGTGATCTTTTCAGTAGCATATCTGAAGGGAGGATGCAATAAAGTAAGAGGTTATTAAGTTTTATTGTTAAAGTACTAACCCTAATATCATGTTTTGTTTCACAAATAGAGATCTAATAAATATGATGTATAGTGTTGTATTTGAATTGTGTCTATAAAGAGCATTCTCTTTTTCACTGCTTTATCTTTGATGTTTTAGCACATAAGGGGCATGTGTGATAATATTAACCCTTTAAAACATGGGAAAATTGGCTTGATTTCTTTAAAAAATATGGGAAGATGGCAATGAGCAACATAAGAAGAAATAACCAAGTAATTAGTAAGAAATTAGTAAAAAATAAATAAATAAATGAATAAATAAAAGGACCACAAAATGACCCTAAAATTGGCACAAAAACTCCTGACAAATAAAAAAACAAAATGGCAAAGTAAATTGAAATAAGCTGAAATTATCTGAAAAATAAGGCTTAGAAAATATAATAATAAACATGTAAATATAATAACTCCAAATGTTACCCTGTATTTAAAAAAATAATAATAATTTAAAACATAATAATTAAGTAAATCTACTAATTTCTTGCAGTTTGCAGGCAATCTTCTTGCCAAGTTGTTTATTGGCTTTTCTTCCTAAAGATATCAAACCAATTTGCTAAGGTTTCAAATGTTCGCAATATACTTGCAAAAGTTGTCTGATGCAGCACAAGAAAAGTGATGTCAATCTAGGTTTTTAAGGATTAAGTGTAAATAATAATATGGATTTTTTTTTTTTTACCCAAAAAACATGCAGAGAAGGCAGCAGTACTTTTTAAAGGCCTGAGTGTTTGCAGTCTTTCTCCCAGCCTAGAGCTGCACTTAAAAGTGTGCAAATTTGTTTGCAGTTCTGGTGAGGGATTGCATGAATAATGTTGCATTCCTCCTTTTTTAAACAAAAATATTTTTAGTATTTTGCAAACACAACTGTAGCATGTCCACCTATAGAGGCTGGATAGGACTATGTGTGTGACAGTTTGAATGAAGCACAAATGAGACAGAAGTGCTAATAAACTGTATATTATTGCAGCTTTCAATACTGTCTACATGAAGAGCAGTTAGTATTGGATTTTTAGGGGTTGGTGAGGTTCCTCCTACTTTTTGAGTTGGACAACTGACTCTAGGGAGCATCCAGTTGAAATGTCTGACTGGGATCTCAGAAAATTCAACTTCCTTGTACAAATGAAACACCATTAAGCACACAGTATTCGCCAGTCTCATAAAATCCAACATGCTAGCAAAAATCTATGCTTGTGTCTCACTATACTTAATATAACACAGGGACTGTGCTGGATAACTCCGAGCTCCTTTCAGATGTCTAGATTTCTCAACCTGACACCCTGGTAAGAAAACGTAATTCATTTTTGTATGTGCAATGTCATTCTCTTGGTCACAATGAAGTTTGAACCATGATGAGAGTTTGATTGTTTGTCAACTGGTAAATTCTGTAGAGGTCTCTTTTCTCCACAACAGTCTGTTACAAAGCCCACATCACCAGAGATGCTGTCATCAATCTACCTGCCAATTTCATACAACTTCTTGCCCTTACATGTGAATAACACCTCAAGATATTGACCATTTTTTTCTTTGGGAAACAAATCACTCCCATTACAATGGGGGCTCTCCATTGTTTTCCAGCAAGCTCCGTGATGCTTGAGTGACACCCCTCAGCTAATACTAGGACAAAAAAGTGTGTAAGATTAGTTTGTCTTACATTGCAACACTCTCACTTCGATTAAAATATGAAAAACTTGACATCATGGCTGGTTTCCTGGTTACATGTTCATTACCAGTCCATAGCTGAGTAGCCTTGATTTGAGAAGGTAATAAAACGTATGCCAATCATTAAGACATTATTTCATGTATCTATTCCAAGATATGCTCCTATGTGCTGCCCCCCACTCACATTTTATACTCAGCGTCTCTGCCAGGTACAACTTTGGATCACTTCATGCAAACATATGACTTACCGTCTGACTCACACCGACTTTAATTACTTTTACAGGACTCCCGAAGGTCGATGAGCTCGCAAACCACACACTGTGTATATCTTCAGCAAATAGAGATGATAACGATGACTTTTTTACAACTTTGGATGAGGTCAGTGTAATAAGCCGGCCTGTAATATGTCAGGTTATCACCATTAACAAGGCTGTAAGACACTGTGGTAATGATACTATCATGCTGGTTCTAAATCACTGCATGGGAGTCAAGGGAGGGGTTGGAGAGAGATGAACTGACTGGACCCCACAGACAATTAAAAGTTAGAGAATGAGAACAAAATCAAAAATGTCCTTTATCCGAATGTGGGTGTGTAAATAATATTCACCTCCCTTTAACATCTGGAACAAGTTTAGTATCTTTGTGCATCAGCTTGGCCTTTAAAAAAGTAGTCCTCTTCCTAAGCAGGTACACCTTTAGGTGAAATCATACAGTGTATAAATAATGGATGTAGCTACAGTAAAGTCAAACATTGGTTTGCTGACTGTCATTTTGAAGCCTTGAGTTTGACATTTCAGCCACCGGCATCTTTGGTTTTTGAAACCAGAACTGACCATATTTGGACAAGAGATTTGAGCTGTGGAGGAAGGGTGGATCTGACCGATGGTCTCTGATCTGACTCACAAACAATGCCTGGCAGACAACCTGTCACTCAAGCAGCCTCACCCTTAAATATGTGTATAAACAAGTGCGTTATAAAATCCTTAACTCCCATACAGTTGACATAAAGGGGAAAATTAGCAATAGAAACCAAACCTGTATTTTGCACTAGGCTGTAAAAATGTTTATTTCTGCTATAAAGTTGGGCATTTTAACATGGGGTCTATGGGGATTTACTCTCTTTTGGAGCCAGCCTCAAGTGGCCATTAGAAGGACTGCAGTTTTTGAAATTTCTGCATTGGCTTCATATTTCAGTCTCAGAGGTTGCTACTCGGCTAAAATGTCAATAACTTTATAGCTCATGAAAACATGCTAAAACTAGAGAGGCGGACTTAAAAGGCCTCCAGAAAGTGCACTGGACTTTAAAGGCAATTTGAAATAGTGGCCAGACCATATAACTACAACTTCCAGGTCTGTCATGTGATGCCATTGGACCTAGAAAAACTTTTCTCTCCATATGGGGAACATATGTAAAGAGACATCTGTAAATCAGTGGATACAGTGGTCGACTGCCACAATGTGAGATAATTCATGTTACTATCAGGCCTTTACTAATTTGATATAACATTTTTAGAGTCTGCGCAGCCTGCAAAGTCACTAATGTGCTTGCTCCGTTGGTCAAATGATGCAGAAAATTTTGTACCCCCAATTTTTTTTATTGTCATGTGCCTCTGAGCAATGATCCGAAAACAGCCCCACCTCCAACACCATATCCAGTTCTCTTTTTACATACACAGACTATTTAGGGACCATCAAATCGTGTAGGATTCATCCTCTGGGAGCCATGAATATTAGTACAAAACACCATGGTAAATCATCGATCCAAGTTGATGGACTGACCAACGAACAAAACAACAAAATTATATTGCTGTGCCTCGAACCATACGGCTAGCAATGCTTTAATCCTTCAAAAATCCTTTTTTTAAATTTACTAAAACAAAATGTATGATTTAATTTAGTAAAAAAAAGAAGCTGTGTGTTTGCCATCAATCATTTTTCATCACATGAGGTCATGTCTCGGTGTGGTTGAATTTATGCTACAGCAGCTCTCTGTACTCCTGCATCAGGCAAAACCTCTCCCATGTTTTTAGCATGTACAGATCAACATTTAACCAGTGCCACATGCAGTAACCACATGAGCCCAATTTTAGGATTTATATGCTGGTTATACAGATGCCAGCACAGATTTAGGTCAAGTAAAATGATGCTGTCTGACATCACATGGCAGGGCCGTTCACTTCTGTTGGTCAAAATGAGAAACAAAAGGTATAAAAATAATAACCAACAAAATGGTGGTTTGTTGTCATATCTGTGATGGGCTAATTTATTTCTACTAATTCCACTAATATTACAAAATTTGAAAAAAAGAAAATAAAATGCAAATTTTCAATATATAATAAAGGCTTGTTAATATATAGGTGGTTACTTTTCGTGAACACTTTGAAATATGTTTACTTTGCTAATTTTCAACCAGCTTTGTATCAAATTAACAATGTGAGTAGTATGTGTAAACATCCCTTCATCATACCAGCGCCCTGATTTCCCCACTCACAACTCCCAGCTCAAACTGGCCAGATGAAACAAAATAGGTCGCATCCTGCTGTCCAAACAACAGATTGTACTTCAGCAATGGGACACAAAGGGTATAGAAGCAAATCAAGAGAGAGATGCCCCTCTCGCTCTCTTAAAATCAGACCAAACTCAATGATACTTGGTATTTCTGATCAAACATCCAAATTTCTGTTATTGTGTTGCTTATTTTTGCCTACAGTGTTTTCAGAAAAACAGTTCAGTGTACTGTTTAGCTGCATTACAAGAGTGTATGAACAGGAAGAGGACACCACACTGTTTCATGTATTGTGTAAACAGAATCTGAAAAATTTAACAGCGCTGATCACATATACACCAAGATCCTGTTACTGCATTGTCTATTTCTCACCTAAAATATTTTCAAAAACATATTTAAGCTTATTTTCTGCAGTCACCATATTGTTTTCGGATGTTGTACTTGCACTACATCATCCGCCAGCAAGAGTATTTATTGGTCCACTGGGGCGGAGTTCATTCAGGTAGTAGCAATGAATGCTGTAGTCCTTTTTTTTCCTGTTTTCTCTGGTCATATAGCACCCATTTTCAAATTATTTGCATCTATCTACTGCATAGACTGTCTAGTTTTATGAAAAGACCATCTATCCAGTAAAATATTTCTTTAAATGGAAAGCAAATGTTTGTAAAAGATGGGAAAATTGCTGTATTTAATTTGAGGCCATAGTCACTTACTGCATGGGGCCCATAATGCCTTGCTACAGCCCTACTGCTAATGCCACTAACAGTATTACTTTAAGATTTTTGATATGAAACTCAAAACTTAAACTTAGTGCTATTACACTGCACCAGGCACCATCTATTAAACCCCTGGACAGACTTTACCTAAAATAATATTTGCACACAGCCTCACACATACACATGCACAGCAGATACACATGCTGCAATGAGCAGGCAGCTCATTATTCAATAGCTTAATGTTTGTCATGGCTGCCTGCTTAGTTTAGACATACAGAGACCTGATCCCCCTGGGACGTCACAGTAAAGTTACACACATGCCCGCACACAGTCATATCTCAGCAGAGGTGGCAAGGTTTGCATGCAACTCGAGACAGATGATTTTAAATGATCCTCATTAATACGTCTGCGCTCGTCCTCGCACACACACACACACCCAGAGCCTGACAAGGTGAAACTTATTGAAAGTGAGGGAAAATGGGAAAGGCGAAGAGAGACCGAGAGAGAGAGAGAGAGAGAGTTTAGGTGTGTGTGCATGTGTGTAACGTGTAACTCCTCCAGGAGTCCCACGTTAAATCAGGCCTTACTAAAACAGCCTTATTTCAGCCACATTCAACCACTGCTGGACTCCCAGGTTATCACAATAACAATAAATCCCATTCACTCTCTGGCTCTACTCACTGCTGTACGTGGGCGTGTGTGTGTGTGTTTAAATTATATAGTGTGTGGCTTTGGAAACTCATTAGGAGTTTCCCAGTGCTGTCTGCTGAAGGGAGGAGACAGGGGTTGTCATGACAACAACTAATTTGGAGGCTGGAACCAGTTAATTCTCCAAAGCAGACACTGTGACAGATTCTCAGGTAGAGTTGGTTATTAAGAATCACTTCCTACTTGAGATCGAATTCCAGGGTCAGTGGATGCCATTAGACACTACTGGTTATAATTTTTGTATTTTTCAGTTGAAATCACTGAAATCTGCCAGGACCTGCTATGCAGCCCTAATGTCACATCACTTGTTATGCAATACATAAAAAAACTATGTGAAGAGATACACCTCTATTTCTTTTGTGGGACATAGCTGATTGCTGCAAATGTTTGAAAGGAAGCACCATATGAAATAATATGACAAAGCATTCACTTCAACGCGGTGTGAATCTTAGTGATACACCATGTTTAATGTGTAGCGGTCTTACCCCAGAAACATCTGACGTTACCAGCAGAAATGTCTCACACATGTATAAAACTGAGATGAGCAGACATTTGCCTTTTATACTAAAGGTAATCAAATGAAGTCTGCAAAACATTATTTAAATTATTACAGCCTAAATTTGCTGAGAATAACCCGATATGTTAATTGTTTCACAGCCACCTGTCAGCAGTCGCCTAGCTGTTCACACCAGGAGCGCATTTCTCTGCACAGGTCAGCAGCAAATCTCCTTCTCTGCTCATTTCTTTTCACACAGAGTGCACCATCCCTGCTTTCTTATGTGTCTGAGTGTGTGTGTGTGTGTGTGTGTGCGTCTGCTTGTCTCTCTCTCTCTCTCTTTAAACACAACTAAGGAGCATTGTAGAAGCACTGGATGCATATCTTACAATTTGTCTTGATCAGATAAAGTATATCATATGTAATTTATCCTCCTTGTTCATGATAGAGTATTTAGTGTGTTTTCTTGCCAGATTTGCTCACAGCTCATGGAAAAAATAGAACAGGCGCCGAAACTATCACTGCAAATTATGAGCCTGCTTTGGAGCTCAGGGCCACTGTGCGTCCAAGTGTGAACGCTCTGATTGCTCAACACGGGTGAACAAAGAATTGGGCTGGCGCTCCATGGAAAATCGGTGCACTTCGTGTCCATTCCAAGTCCAGTGTGAACCAGGCATAAAGGTAGAATCATTTCTGTTCTGGTGAAATATTTGTTCTTCTCTTCTCACCAAAAAATATTGAAATGAGAACCAAGATTCGGTGAGCAGAAATCTAATTGGAATCAATATAACTGATATGATATCAAACCTACTCCTACTGTTCATGTCACTGTGTAACAAGCGGAAATCACAAGTATCCAGTTACCCAACCTTTCTTTTTAAAGACAAAAACACAAACAACTTTAAGCAGTGATTCGTAATGAAAATCTGCAGAATTTAGCAGGAATGAAAATTGATCATCAGCCTTTCAGCCTTTAGTTTTACATATGTCCATACTACTGGGAGAACACAGGAGTGGTTTCACCTGTTGGTTAGTTACGATTTACCTGAATAAAAAGAACCTGGAAAAGCACATAGCTCCAGTTAGCAGCATAACATTTCCAGAAACACTTCAATAAAGACATCATCCAGTCTTGGCCGTATATTCAGAGCACAGGAAGAAGCTGGTCTAGGCTCTCCTCACCTCTCAGTGCGTCATGGCTGTAAGTGCACTGCTTTTAAAAGAAACGAGAGAAGCTGATTTGATTGAACACGATTGATGACCTTGACACATACACAAGTAATGTATTCAGTCTGATTTACTTCCTCTTAAAACTGCACCTCTGCTGTGCCAACTCCTCTTGTCACTACTGACCAAAAGTCTGTTGGACATTGTCCACTTTTGGTCTGGCACCTGTTGCACACCATCAATTCTGGTTGTCCTGAATGTTGGCATTTGTCAATTTGTTCAGTTTGAGGGTCGATCGAGCACGATAGGCTAGACTCAACAAGGTAGTGTACGTCACTGGCTGGAGTAGTCTGTCAGTGTCTAAATAAAATTTCTGTCTTTTGTTTTTTTACAGATTTATCAAGCAAAAAAAAAAAACCCTTTCTCAAAAGAATGATTGATTTTCTCAAAATAATGAGACACTTTATCAAAATGAGAAACTTTCTCTGGACTTTGAAAAACCCTCATCACAATTTAGATGTTTGGAGGTTTGTGAGCAATTCAAAGGAAGAGTGATTTTTTTTCCATCTTTTTTTTTTCTCTAAATATTTTATAAAGGCCTGAAGAGGTTTAATTACCTTGCTTCTTCCCTAGTTTGTTAACCCCTTGCAGGGGCTATAGGTGGGGTTTTTTTGTTTTTGTTTTTAGATCACAATTGCTTGATTTCAAGTATAGAACTGTTATGATAAAGACTTTCTCTGAATGATAATGATATGTTTCAATGTTTTTAGGATCGACATCTATACATACGCATAGTATTTGTGCATAGGGCATAGATTTTTTGAGAGGGAGTCGAAGGGGAAACGTTCTTCTCAATATGTACAACATGTGCATTTGTCCACCCAATAAAAACATTAAAGTAGGAGAGGATTTTTATCTTTTCAGACTGTGAAAATATAATTTATAGATGCTACAATGCCTTTCATAATGTAGGTGGTGGCGATAAGCAACTTCAAATGAATGGTTGTAACCTGTCATAAAATAGAAAGAAGAAGAATCAACTAAGAGTGAGAGCAGGAGGTACCATGACATTTCCAGCATACATTGTTGCAGAAAATGCACCAGTTGGTGCATTAAATGTCCCAGAATTAAGAAATGAAGGGTTTGATACTCTAAAATTGACACCTCCCTTGAATCTTTCCCTAAAGATTGAAAGAAAAAAACTTGTGTTCACGTGTGTTTACATTTATGAGCGCAAGCGTTCATGTGTTTGGTGATGTGATTTAGCATATGTGATCATATGCATGTGTGTGTGTGTGTGTGTGTGTGTGTGTGTCTGTGTGTGCACCCGGTGCATGTGTGTGTATGTTAAGCCAGTGGAAGCCCCCCAAATCTATTTTCAGAATCAGTGTTCATTGTTCCGTCTGGAGCCAATTAGATAACCTGAATGCAGCACAGACACAATGTTTTGATACAGAGAAGCTCTGTCCTTTTGGTGTCAATGATGAGATTCTTGAAGAATGCACACACACACACACACACACACACACACACACACACACACACACACACACACACACACACACACACACACACACACACAGACAGAGACAAAGGCACACGATTATAAATTCCTTATAACTCTGTCGCTAAATCATACAATCATTCTGTCACGCATCAGCCCTCTTTGTCCTGTTCCACCCACACACACACACGCACAAACACACATAAATGTGCTGTTGGCGTAGGTACTGATGATGTTATTTGACAGAGTTCTGATCTGCGTCTGCCACACGCAAGCGTCTGGGGTCCAAATCAAGTAATGTATCAAACATGTGTCCACAGCAGAGAGGAAGGCACCTCACACACACACACACACACACACACACACACACACACACACACACACACAGCACAGTCCTAAGCGTAGATGATATCAATCACTTCATTGGCATTCTTACATTGTAACATACTCTCCCACAATAAAACTGGATGTGCGGCTGACCACAGATTCTGTTGGCCGGAGACTCAGAGGAATGTGACGATATCCCAGGGAAATACAATCAGGCCTGAAACACAAAGCCAGCAACCAACACCAGTTAACCCTCCTGTTATGTGGTGGGTCACTTTGACCCATTTCTGCCTTAAAATTGTCTGTTTATCAGTTAATCTCTTTATTCCCCTCAGAAATCCTTTGCTTTTTCCCTAATTTAGAGTCATGATCTTATGTGTAAAATGTGGACAAATATTTTGCGTGTTTGTCGGTCTTTGCATGAGTATGAGAAAGTAAGTAAAAGGCACTTTTCGTTTGTACATAAAACGCGGCTGAATGGCCTCAGTTGAGAACATGGCCGGACGGAACCTGATGCGGCCATATGACACACCGCTGGATAGCGTTAGGTTAAAATGCAGCCAGTACGACGTAATAGAAAGAACATGCAGGTCCCTATAGGATGGGAGGCGTGGTGGTTGGATTGAAAAACCTGGCACTTCCATCCAGGAGTTCAGTGTCCACCTCCCGTCTGAATGTTATGTTTTTTTCGACACCTAACCATGTGCCTTTTTTGCCTAAACCTAACCATCTATGCCTTTGTAGCATAATCAGAACCAAATGCTTTTGTTGAGGTCCCGGCATCTGGAGCGGCATCCTGAAACGTTAACAGCAGACACAGAAAGATACCTAGAGGTGAATACATAGACGAGGAAATCCACTGCAGAGAAGCAATGTGTGATGACTTTGGATGAGAACTTGTTGGACATTCGCATGGTAAATGTGCTCTGTGGGGGTTGTTTGGATGTTTTTTGCGGTTTCCTCTTTACAGTTTTAAACCCACCTCCTGACAGGAGTGGGACCAGCCAATTAGCAACCCGCATGATGCACTGCTGAGACGTGTGTTCATCATTTCTCTGCAAGTCTCTGTTACCTGTGGCTACTCATAACACCCTTTCTATGTGTTTGTTTGCATACATGTTTTACATGTATCTGTGCAGAAGAGAAATTTCAGATTGACAGACCAAATGATCTTAGCTTGTCTAGAAAGTTCAAGATATGATATTTGGACCTTCAGCCAATCACACTGTAAAGTCTTACAAGTAGATCTTAACTTTAAAAAAAATGTAGTACACCAAATGTCTTATAAAGAATGGGCAAATATAGCTATTAATCTTAAGCCATGTTTAATTTATATCAACCTGTTAAGTTTTCTTACACTGAAGTTGCATTTACTTAATGTTATGAAGTTTTTCCAAATTACCTTATTCTTTCTAAGTATTAGCAGCTTAAGTTAACCATTAGTCTGACTTAACTTAATAATGAAATGTTCAAATGAAAATGTTGTATGTGGTGGAGTTAGGATATCTGCAAGTTCTGCATAGTTTGATCATGTTTCATTTAGCTTGTAAGTTGCCTAAGGCTTGATAGAATATTGCTGTGCCATTGAACCCCATTGAAATCTTAAACAAAATCAGAGAGAAAGATTTACTACATATTTCTACATTTTTGTGGATTCAGAACAGCTGATAGCACAAGGTACAAAAAATGACAAGTCTGCTCTGTTCAGCAAGAAAGTGAAAGCAGCACCATGAATGTACACTGCCATCGTCAGTCAATGTAATCATGTGGTATCAGTCAGGAGGAACATTATCTTGCTGAAAATGATCTGATGCAGAACATTGCTGTGATTACACCACCAGACACACATATATTTGTGCACATGCACATGTAATCATGCACACACAGATACAAGCATTCATCCCGAGAAAATTGCAACTGCTTGTTCACGTCAGAGGTGTTTATGCTGGCATGATTGGTGCCCGCAGAGCCACAGGCCCTTACTGCTGTTTCTCCACCCAATAAAACACAAATCTGTTGACATGGATCAGGACTTAAGTGCCCTAACGGAATGTGTACCATATAATGTACATATATACATGCAGACCAAAGTAGTTAAGTATTTCTACATGTGAACAGACTATCTTAGATAGTATAAGAAAATCAATGTATGCCAAAGGGTTCTGTGTTTGTGCAAAATGAGTCATTCATGATATTAATTCAGTTAAAGTAAAAATAGGTAACATATTAATGCTTGTTAATGTTGATTGTTCTTTCTCTTTATCATTAACTATTATAACGAATAGTTCCTTTACCTATCGCCATAAAACATTTATTTACAACAGTTATTTACAGTGTTTGGTTGGTGATTCCATTTAAAACTTCTGAGTCAGAGTCCCTCACTCTATGCAGACTTCGCGGCCACAGTCACAATAGAGCGTACAAGAGAATCAGTGGATGGGTCTAACAAACCATGGACTTTCAAGCAGGAGTCCGCTGATGGCTTCCCATCTGAATGTTATGAGTTTTGGGGGGTTTTTTTGGAGGTCCCTGTATTGGTTCTGATTTGCTGTTGTTACCTCAACATAACTATGTGCAGAATCATCCCACCATGTGCTTTTGTTGACATAATGGTAGCACCATCCTAGAACATCAGCAGCAGATGTGGAAAGATACCTAAAGCGTGATACGTATTCAACAAAGTGGCAATATATGACGACTAGGCATGAGAATGTGTTGGACTTTCTCACTCTTTATACTGCATCAGTTGCTCTAAGCCTCAAATATTGCCATAGATGGGTTTAGGTTGGAGTCTGTTGAAAGCCTGGTGCATAGCATTAAGATGGTTAAGGGTGTATTTGGTGTCAATGTTACATGCCGAGAGGCGTGACAAAGCGTCTGTATTTGACAATCTGGGAATAAGGTCTGTCTGGTATTATTAATGCCAAATTTGTTCCTTGTTAATCTGAAATACTGCTGTTGAATGCAACGCAATGCCAAAGCATTTATGAGGACATCCTCCCTCCATGGCAATAGGGTGCGAGCCTGCCTATCATTCTGAGTCTATGACACCACAACACACACACCAGCTCTTGCAGCTATTGCCAGCCGGCCATCTGAGGAGGTTCTGATGGCCGCTGGCCTGTCCTGGTTTCCCATGGTTCCGTGTTTTTACGAGCAACTGGAAGCCATTATGGAGATGAGGGTGCTGAGCAGAGCGGAGCAGTCCTCTCCCAGTGATGACAGCCCTCTCAGTCTGGGTCCCCTTCCCTCCCAACGTAAATTAAACACAAATGGCCTCTGTGCAGTCACACGCACATTCTCTGTTCACACAGTAAAATGCACATGTATTCACACACAGAACACGCACCGTGCCGCATGACCATGAACACACTCTGTCCACATGTACTGTGAGCAGATCTACTGCATCCAAGAATGTTTCACACATGACTAAAACAAACATCTATGTAGCACAAATGGATTTCCTGCAAAATGGTTTGCTTTAAAGGGACAGTTCACCAAAACATTTTAAAAAAAACATATTTTTTCCTCTTACCTGTAGCACTATTTATCGGCCCAGATTTTTTTGGTGTGAGTTGCTGAGTGTTGGAGATATCTGCCATAGAGATGTCTGCCTTTTCTCGAAAGTTATGAGCAAGATGACACTTAGCTCGTCCTTAAACTGCAAAAAAAAACCAAAACATTTAAACCTCAACAGTGATGTACTTGCACTATGTTTCACTTCTGGTTTGGTTGTTAAAGTAATATTACTGAATGACAAAAAAACAGCTGCAAATCTGCACACAATAAAGTTACATTGTGTATGATGAGTTTTTTTTAAATTATGTTTTGGTGTTTTGTGCCTTGTTTTATAGGGCAGCTTAAGCATGAGAGGGAGCGAGAGAGGGGATGAGACATGCAGCAAAGGGCTGAGGCAAGAATCAAACCCACGGCTGCTGTGGAGAGGACACAGCCTGTACACGGGGCGCCCGCCCCAATCAATCACTGAGCCAATGGGCACCCCTCAAACTTTATGTTTAAACAAAACCATGTTTAACGTGTGGTTGTGTTTTGGCACAAAAACCACTTGGTTATAGTTAGGAAAAGATCCTGTTTAGGCTTAAATGTCCAGTTTTGGTGGCAAAATCCCATTTGGATATGGATAGTGATGTCTCTGTAAAAACAATAAGTTTTTTGTGTGTTCGTCTTGGAAAGTGGTATGCAGCTTTGCAGGCATCTCACCTAAGTGTCTAGCCATTCACCGTCCCCTCCATCTGCTGATAAGAAAGTCTGCTCACCTAAGAATTGCTGGTGTGATAGTTATGAAAAGTACAAATGTAATTTAAAAATATTCAGTGGCAACATGTTCTTCTGGCGACTGGGCTGGATGCACACTGTGTCCCAGAATATATATTCACACTCAAACAGTGCTGACAGCACCATCGATAACAAGAGTCTACAACATCTATGCTAACACCTGAGTGAGACTGTAAATTGAGTAGCTTTTAGTTTTGCAAGCATTGGTCACAAAGCAAAACTTCCGACAAATAAAATTTTAACCTGGTGATGTAGCCAGATGAAACTAATCATAAAGTTTTCACCTCATGTCATACAGCATGGAGGGAATATCACCTGAGCAGAAAGCAGTTCATGTGAGTGTGTGTATTTGCTTGATTGGTGTGTCTCAAAGCTTCTTACTGTATACTGTCAGAGATTAATCGGATTATTTTCTTTTCATTTTTTATTTCTACCCTCACCCCAAAGCTATTATTCAAGTCACTTTACAGGCATCTAGCCTCTGGGTGTGATTGTCCCACTGCTCAACATAAATCTACTAGTACTTCATCATGTCCTCCTATATACTTGGAAAACATTATCGCTGTCCAAAATGCACTCTTCTTAACACAGATGGGACTGTAGATGCCCAACAAAGCTGGAGAGAAGAAGTCTTTTCACAGCCAAACTGTCTGTGTGTTTCTCCTGCCATCCATTAACATCAGGATACATCTGAGAACAGCTGAAGTCATTTTGGCTGCTGAAGATGGTTACAGCATTACATACAGTGCTGGAGAGTGATTTCGTGTTACATGCCAAACATTTAACTGATATATGGATCATGGACAAAAGGCTGAAGATCAGCATTGTTTCAGTGATGTTTACATTCAATTAATGCTTCTTATTATTCTAACTACAGGCTAAAAACTCACTGCATGAGTTTTAAAACTACAGTCTTCTTCTTCTACTTCAGTCACCAGAAGAAAATGTTGGAATTGTACTTTCTGCAAATAATATATATACACTGTCCAACGGCGTTTCATGCCACCATGAAAAGTGGCTTTTGATGTCGGTGATTGATGCTAAAATCACTGATGAAGCAGCTTGGAAATGACAAGAGGCTGATTGTACATTTAATACTTGTCCTATCAACATTTCCAAAGTGAAAGTATATGAGCTGACTTCGTCAATGGAAGGTAAAGCAGATTGTTGATGGCATGACCCCTAGGCAAGACGCCTGCCAAGCTGCAGACCACTGCAGAAGACTTTTTGAGACAAAATACAAAAGTGGTTGTGTTTTACCAAGACATTTTATTTCTTTGTATTTTAAGCCAAAACGCAATCTTTTCTTAGACATAACCAAGAGTTTTTTGTATAAACATAACCACATATTAACCACAAAAATATAAAGTTTCAATGCATCTGCTACATATTAATATACAAATGTAATATATATGGTTTGAATTGCAGAAACATACATTTACTCTGATAAATGGGTTTCAAAATGCTGAAAAAATATCCACTAATGTCTTTTTCTTAGGTAAGAGCTACACTGATATTCTTTTGTTATTTAAGCATAGCTATGTAATGTTTTAAAAATATCACAGTGTTGGCAATTACAGTTTGTTATTAAAGAATTTAAAATAAATTATTATAATGTGAAGAATCAGATCAAGTTTAATTGTTTAAATTCAAAGGCTTTAAAATGTGCACAGAAAATGCTGTTATGATATTTAGGAACCAATGACCTCATTTCTAATAAAAGACAGATATCAGCCCCATTCTGTATGTCAGCAAACCAATATAAGCCCACTCAGTATTGTTGATATCTTGCAAAAGCAAACGTCTCTTAGTATTTCAAAGTGATTAGATTTGGGCTGCCAGAGAAGAGGTAAGCGTTGGCGGCCTGCGAGACTTTGACAGAGGCCTTGTCAAAGATGACTGGCCGTGATAAAGCGACAGAAGAGGTGAGACAGAGCGAGCTGGCAGACGATTGGGGAATGTGTTTCCATCCATCATAGAGATGAATAGGTCGAAACAACAAAACATGGCATTCCGGAGGAGAGGAAGTGACAGGACAACAGGAGAGGAAAGAAGAGGAGCGGGGGAAAAGAGGGGAGGAGACGAGATAAACGAGGAGGAGAGAAGGGGGGAGATGAGAAGGGAGGAAGAGGAAATGAGATGAGAAGAGGGAGGGAAGCAAAAGGACAAGAGGAGAGGAAAAAAGGTGGGATGAGAGGAGATAAAGGAAGTGGGGCTCTTGAAGGAAGAGAGGATGAGAGGAGAGAAGATAAAAGAAAAGAACAAAACAGGAGGGAAGGAGTGGGATGTAGAGAAGATGAGAGAACGGAAATGAAAAAAAGGAATTTGAAGGGGAATGGAGGAAAAGAAAGAAGATAAAAGGGTTGAACAAAATGAGATGGAACAAAAGGAAACAATAGAGGATAAAAGAAAAGAAAAATAGATGAGAGGAAAGAAGACGAGAGGAAATCAGGAAAAGAAGAAGAAATGAGTGAAGCAGATAGGAAAATAATGGATGGAGCAAAGTAGGGAGAAGAGAAAAGAACTGGAAAAGAGGGGAATGGAGAAGAACCAGACAAAGGAGGAAACGACAGCACAAGAGCAGGAGGGAGGTAGAGAGGAAATCAGGGGGAAGAAAAGGAGAGAAGATAAATGATGACTAGAGGAAAGAACAGCACAAGAGGAGACAGGGAAAAAAGGCAGAGGAGGAAAAGGTGGAGAAGGGAGGGGAAATCAAAAGACGAGGAAAGGGGAAACAAGGAAAACAAGATGGGAGATTGCAAGAAATGAAATGAGAAGAATTAGGAGGGGAAGACGGACAAGGTGGAGGAAAAGAAAAGAAAGGAGAGATGATAACAAGTCAAGAGTAAAGGAAAAATGATGAGAAAAAAAGAAGATGAAAGAACAAGAGGACTGGCAGGAAACAGGAGAGGGACCTGGGAGAGAAGGTGTGATATGGGAAGTGGAAGGTAAGGGAGGATTTTTCTATAAGAGAGAAGATGAAAGGAGAGAAGAAAAAATGACAAAATGAGAGGAGATGCAACGAGAGGACAGGGGAGAGGAGGGAAGAAGATAGGAGAGAAAAGATGAGGAAATTAGAGGAGAGGAAGCAACATGACAAAAACAAAGGAACGATGAAAGGCGAGAAAGGAAGACAGTGGGAGAGGTGGGGAGAAGAGAGGATGGGGAAGAGAAAAGAGGGGAGAAAATGAAATAAAATATGAAGACAATGGGACAAAAGAGGAGAGGATAAGTGATAAAAGAGGATGATGGGATAGGAGGAGAAGAGAGAGGAGAAAAGAGAAAAGAAGACGGAGCAAAAAGGAGAAAAGAGAGGACAGGCGAGAGGAGGAGGTAAATATGAGCAGCAAGATGAGACAAACAGAAAAAGATAGGGTGAAGGGGGTGAAGATAAAGAAAACAGGAGAAAGAGAAGGAAAAAGTGGGTGAGAAAGTAATAAAGAAAGTGTGCACGGCTCTCTATCTGCCTCTCTGTCACTGTTCAAACAAACACCATCACTGCTGCTGCCTGCAGTCGTCCTGCCGTGCTAATACATTTTGAGGTGTTCCAGACCTCTCTAATATCCTGCCCTAAAGAGGCAACATGGGCACTACGCCACACACACCCTCCTTATTACTCCTCACACACACACACACACACACACACACACACACACACACACACACACACACACACACACACACACACACACACATTCTCAGAGAAAGTTTTATTAGCGTTGTGTAAAGGAGATAAGGCATTCCAGGCTGAAAAGCAGGAGTGAGGAGACGAGGGGGAGGAGGGTTCAGGAGATTGGGTATGCTAATAAAGATGGGAGCAGTGAGCACTCATGTCTCGTGATGGATTATGCAGGAATGTTCAGCTATTCTGGTTTAAAAAAGCAAATAGAATCTGCTCCGTGATGAATAATCAGCACACAGACATCAAATTTTCCCTCGGAACCACCTCTGCGATGTTTCAGCTGTCCTGAATGTCTGTACCGCCCCGTCTTCATGACTATATTTTCTGTTAGTTCAAGCTTGCAGACTGACTGGGCTTGAAATTCTCTCTATTTGTAGGCAAACTCGGCAAATCACTGCGACACATAAAGTACTAGAAGAAGAACTAGCCACAGACTACAAACTACAGACATCCCCCGAGGCCAAATGCCTAATTCATTCATCCGCTTATCTAGGGCCAAGTCATAGGGGCTGCAGGCTGAGCAAGGTACTCCAGACGTACCTCTCCCCAGCAATGCTTTCTAAGTCCTCCTGGGGGATTCCAAGCTGTTCCCAAGTCAGATGAGATATGTAATCAATTCAACGTGTTGTGAATGTTCCCCGGGGTCTCCTACCATCAAAAAGATCATGACACCAAAAGCCACCTTTTGTGTCTGCATGAAATGCTGAATGGTGTCAGGTGGGAACACAGACGGACAGAACCGGTCGTGGCGTTATTATACGTTCGGCGGAGGTTCCGGACGGCACCTGCTGCATCACTTAAGAACTTGGCTAGACGCGGAGGTCGACTGCAAAGCGGTGACAACTTGGGATGAGAATGTGTTAGTTGGACGTTCCTGGAAAACCTGCAACAGGAGACATTCTGATCAGAC
>NC_142177.1:3722500-3725000 GCF_026936395.1 Plectropomus leopardus | reverse complement strand
GACTTTATTTTTAATTGTGACATTTTTTTAATTGTGTAAGCTGCACTAGGAGGTGTGCCTGAAAAGTACATCTTTTAAAAAAGATGCATTTCTGCCCCTCCTCTCCAATTAGATACTACTGCATACATTGTTAGTACTGTCCCTGTCATCAAAGTAAAGACAATACCACAAACATTCTTAAATTATTAACCTACAGAAAGCTATGTTTTTCAATACCATCATAAATACAGTTGCTCCTCCATCTATTAAACTCATTCTATGTAGTGCACAGCATGCACCACCGGAGCTCAGTCTGTGGTCTCTATGGGTGGAACAGGCAGCTGAGCTGCAAGACACTGTGACACCTAGTGGTGGAGAGAGAAGTTACAGGACTGTAAACAGCTGGGAGCCAGAGAGAGATCATGTAGAATAACGGCATATTTTTACATCTAACTTTTTAAGGATTAAGGATTTATTTCAACCAAATAGGATTGGGTCATTATTGGACTAATTAGATCATTAGCTAGAGTCATCAAGACAGTTTGGGTAAGTTTTTATATTGTTTCTGCCTAGTGGAGGTAACTAAGCTTTGTCAGTCTTTTTTGGCTGAGAGAAAGTTGAATTCAAATGGTGTACAGTTGTATTTCTTTGTTTAAACATGGAAATAGGTGTGAGAATATGACTTTTTTTTTAATTTTTTTTTTTAGCATTTTTAGTGTGTATTTTTTAAACACAATATGTGTGATTCCATCCACCTGAGGGGAAACACCAAAAATTTGAAATGTTTTTACACTTGGGGTCAGTGAAAAAGTTGGTATATAGATAAAAGGTGCAAGGGAAACAGGTGCGAGTGTGAGTTCTGCCAGCAGAACTCTTTCAAACGCAAGCAGCTGTAATATTAGCTGTTCAAAAATCGATTTCCATTGTCCTCAGTTCTCTCTGTTGATATATATCCAATGGTTTCCGTTGTTTGATGTTTGACTGGCGCTCTCTTAATTACATCATCTTGTTGCACCTTCTTCTTCTGCAGTGGTATAATGACTGGCGCTGCCTATTGTTTATCTCATTCAACTAACACCTGATAATTGCATAAATGTGGTGGACGGAAAAGCACATAAATTAACATTTTCCTTTATCGATTTTGTACAAATTTGGTTGAAAATTTTCTCTGCACTTTCTCTGAACCCCGACTTCTTACAGGCAAGTTCAGGGAGCAGCAGTAGAAAACACATGTCAATAATGAAACAGTAAATAGGCTCTACCAGCACATCTGTATAAACCTCTTTTGAAACAGTGTCATAAAGCCATTAGAATAAATGGGGTGATAGCTGAAAATGCAATTTGGGGGTGACTTGTTCTATGTATTTTTCCGCTCAATGACTCTGTTGATTAGGGAGGACTCAGGGCTCAGCTTGCCATTGGCCATTGCTCCAGTCAGTCGTGAAATGGTTCCTTTAATCTGTAACCACTGCTCGACTGCTGGGGTAGCCTCTCCCATTTCTATTCACCCAGTTACTGAGACATGCTGTATGGATATAAAGGGTTTATGCTTCAGCATGAGTTGATTCATCCATCAATCCTAAGTTATTTCTTTTTATTTCTTGATCTAAGATAAATAAGAGTGTATATCCATCAGTGGAATTCTGTTACAGATTTGCGCAAACCTTAAGCAATATTTTCGAAATGTTGATAAAACACAGTGAGATGACTTTGTTTCCATTGAGTGATGTTCTCCGACTTCTCCTCTTGTGATAACATATCAAGAAACATGGTAATGGATGTCCAAAACATTAGCAGATTTATTTTTATTGCAGCCACCACACTAGCTGTCATTACTTCCAATCCAAGGCCATGTAGGCGTGTTATGGAGTGATAATGGAAAGGCAAGCCCCTTATACGTGGGAGCAGCCACGTATGAGGGATTGCTGGGAGGTGATAGTTCGATTTCAAAGAGGAATTGTGGATTCAAAACTTCCAGATGATCTGCTCAACTTTTGAAGAGTTAGGTCATGCAATAACACCTCTTGTAGCTCCTGCTGCATCATGCCGGAGGGGGGCAGTAACTTCATCATGTGATCTATAAAAGCAACAAATGTGTTTCCATGGACGTTTGCAAAATATGGCTTTTTGTAATCACCTGAAATACCACCTCATGCAAGTGTTAAAACTCTCACTTTCACTCTATGATCAGTCATTTTAAATGCTGGTGTTGCTGATTTTTCAGTACATCTGTTGTTGTCAGTGACCTATTTATTTAAGACGCCATTATGGTCGTAATATTTGATGATTTGGTGATTTAATCAACGTGTCAGTGATATTAACATTTTGTGGTTTCCCTGCTGAAAAAGAATGGTGATAAATTCTAATAGATTCTTGACTTTGGAACAGCCTTTTACAAATCTGAGGCCAAATAAAGGCAGTATCATTTTCATTTTTCTGATATGATTTTTCTATTTTTTCTATTGCTGCTCCCAGAGTGCATTGTAACTATGTAGTTTTTTAAAATTTTTTTTTAAATTTA